>NC_034609.1:33458803-33461553 GCF_900095145.1 Mus pahari
TGGTTGTGAGCCACCATGTGGTTGCTGGGATTTGAACTCCAGACCTTTGGAAGAGCAGTCGGGTGCTCTTACCCACTGAGCCATCTCACCAGCCCAAAATTGAATTTCTTATACTAAACACAAGTTTTATAATATTTGATAGAAAACTACTCATATATACTACTTCTTACAACATTAAAAATAGTCATCTGGGCTTGGATTTATATTCTCGTTTTAGACAAGAATCTGTGGGACTCTACCCCCACCTCCAATTAATCCTATGGTTCCAAATTAGGGACAAAGCCCAAGCCCTGTGTCCTTCACTGTGTATTTTCTGTGAGAATCAATAAAGAGGTATTTACCGAAAGATGGATTGTGTCAGGACAGGGATTTATGTGACGTTCCCTCCTGGGTAGTTTACACAGTGGGCTGTAATAAACTGCCAACCACTTTACAGGAAATACAGTGACCCCTTTGAGAAGTTCTTTCCTCCAAGGGCTGCAGTGACCACAGGCACAGTCTCCTCTAGTATGCAGGAGTTCCTCAAGGATGTAGGCTTGACTTTGACCTGGTCTCGGGTCCTTGGCCTAAACTTGGCTCAGCGCACAGGAGCATCAATGCATCTGTTTGATATACAAGTGACCAGGGAACATCATTCCTAGATAAGGGGCAAGCAGGAGGCAAAGCCCAAGGGTGAGAACGTGCTGCCTAGAAAAGTGAGGGTCGGGTATGGCAGGAACAGGGAGCAAGTAGGAGGAGAGCTGATATACTGGAGTCTTAAACACCAGACTTCAAAAATCTTGGGGACAAGAAGAGGAGGGAGAGGAAGGGGCAGGGTTTTGGAGACGGGAGGTAGAAGATTCCTGCACAGCAGCCGTTGCAAGATTTTTGCTTCAAAAGAAGAAAGTCAAGGGATGGAAAGGAAACCAGAGTAGAGAGTTAGGTAAGGGGAGAGGACAGGTATGGGGCAGATGAGGGCAGGAGAGGAGTTTCCAGACTCACCAGCAACTGTCCTTCTGTGGGAAGGAACTAGGGAGCAGAAGAATTGTGTAGAGCGTCTCAGACATGGTGCTGTAACCAACAGCAGCAGCAGCACCTAACATCGGTATGCCCACCACCACATCACCACTGATATCACCTTCACTGCCACCACATCACCAAAACTATCACAATAACATTATCACCATCATTGCCACCAGTTTCGAAAACACTACTAGCACTACCGTTGCTGTCACTGTTACCACAGTAACACCATCATCGTCTACAATCACCACTGCATCATTATCTAAATTGACACCTCTGCCACATTACAGTCACCGTCAACATCCCCATCACCGACCCCATCTCTATCACTACTCCCATCCTGACATCACCAATCTCCGTCATCCCCATCTCAACAACCCCTGTCATCCCCATCATTACTACCGTTCCAGTCACCACAACCATTTTTTCCTAAGCCACAATCTTCATCGCCAAGCACCCAGTGAGAAGTACAGATTCTCAGCTCCGGACCTCTTGCATCCGAATTTCTGGGACGTGGGACATCAAGCTCTCCAGAGGACTCTGAAGGATGCTCAAATCTAAGAATCTCTAGACAAGACAGCCACAGAAACTCAAGGCTTCTCTAGTGGTGAACTAGAAACTCTGGTAAAAGACAGGTGTAAGGCCATAGCAGGGAGGAGAGGGGATGGCTCCCTCCTTTCGCTAACTCTCTGATGTTGATTGCCTTGCTGGCTGTCGATCTACCCTAGGAGCAGAGGGAATTCATTCACCTAGAGGTGGGGCAGCAAGTACCTTTTGACCCAATACTGGCTCTTATAGGTCAGCTGAAACCCAGAGGCTCATGCCCCTGAAGTTTCTCACTCTATCTGTTGAACATACGTGGAGAGATTCCCCACCTCATTCTCCACCCGGAGATACAAGAGCTCAGCACGAGTGTGGCCACACCCTGATATTGACCAGCCATTCAGAATCCAGCACCTGACCGGGTTCTCACCCAGGGCTTCAGTATTTGTTAGGCCGCTGTTTACCACAGGTGCGGGGCAGCCCATCACCCCTACCCCTACCCTCCTGGGCGTAGAAGGATGGATCCAGGCTTGGCTGGGTCTTTACCCTCCCACTTCCAACCTTTAGGTTTTGACCTGCCTTCTGAGGTGAGTTCCCCTCGGAGAGTGTCTTGAGTGCAGGATGGCTCGCTTTTGGAGAGAATTGAGGGGAACCGGTGACTTGGCTCCTTCAAAAGCCTTGTCTTATCTTTATGGTTAAAGTCTAGTTACCTTGAAGTCATGAGTCCTGGTTAAGGAGTCTCAATGGCTTTCAGTTTTACTCAACTTCCTTAAGAGGGCTTGCAAGCAGGGCTTCCTTAAGGTGCCGACGACCTGTGCCCCTCTGCTTGGTCTCACCAGAGCCGAAACTAGCCACCCCTCACCCCACCCCGTATCCCTAGTTAAAGGAAGCCTGATGCCTCTCAGAGAAAATATATTAACTGAACAAAAAAAACGTAACCAAGAAGCATAAGGACGATGATTTGGGGAAGATGAAAAGCCATTTGGCCCTGGCTCAACAGTTTTTAACATGGCCTGAAGCATTCCCCAGGAAGAAAAAGCAACATCAGGTCTTGTTGTGACTAATTCCCCCTCCATTCCCTTGTTACTATTTTCCAATTTCTATATTGAAACACATCTCTTCTTCTTCTTCTTCTTCTTCTTCTTCTTCTTCTTCTTCTTCTTCTTCTTCTTCTTCTTCTTCTTCTTCTTCTTCTTCTTCTTCTG
>NC_034609.1:33461558-33469098 GCF_900095145.1 Mus pahari
CTGGAACTCACTCTGTAGACCAGGCTGGCCTCAAACTCAGAAATCTGCCTGCCTCTGCCTCCCGAGTGCTGGGATTAAAGGTGTGCGCCACCATGCCCGGCACAGCTATTCTTCTTAATCTCTTGTACATATGTGAACATACATGAAAATAAATTCTAATTTCTATCCTTTCTTATACAAAGTTAATAATGTTTTGAACATTGTTCTGAGCTTTGTAAACCGCCCCTCTAATATGATACCATGTCAATGAATATGTCTGTGTGTGTGTGTGTGTGTGTGTGTGTGTGTGTGTGTGTATTTAAATACTGTATACTATTCCACTGTGGGGATGGTCTAGAGCTTACATCACCATTCTTCACCTGTGCTATTTGAGGTTTGCGACAACTTATACACATACCATTTTGTACATATCCAGTTGTGTGTACGGGATAGCTTTGTGAAAGTGGGAGGTGGGAAAGTGAACCAGAAGGGACATGGTATGAGGCTGTTCTGTGCTTTCTAGCCACTTGACCTGGGACCCGGGGCTCACTCGTTCCACACTTCACTTTGTGAATCTGTCACGTGTGCCCTGGCACTTGGGAGGCTGAGGCAGGAGGATAGTCAGAAATTTTGAGTCCAGCCTGGGCTACGGGACGAGATCTTGTCTCAAAACAATATCTATAAAATGGTTCGGAAAGGCTGGGAGTTTAGCTCAGGGAGAGAGTGACTTCCTAGCATGTGTGGGGGGAAGGGCTTGGGTTTGATCGGCGGCACCTCCAGACCAACAATCAACCAACCATAAGCAGAGCACAAGGATCAAACAAGATCTTCTATGTGAAACATGTAGTTTAGGGCCACATATACAGATGACCCTTGGCAGGCAGCTGGGTTTCTATTAAAGTCCTGCTAGAGCCGGATTGAGCCTGGCTGTCAAACCGGTTGATCTGAATGGAAGATTCCCTCTCCAATGGCTACCCATGTCCCCGAGGTTTCTGTTAGGTTCTCTTAACAGAAAACATGGAGTTTCTCGGGGATATTTCTAGGGTTAGCTGTTGGGTATGTTGGAGTGGAATCTTTCTAGACAGGGCACTGGCTTGTCTTAAATTTTCTGATTCTCCTGAACAGGCTGCAGTTAAATGCACTGTCTTCTATGTATCATTTGCTACTAGCCTTTCTACAATGTTCCACAGCCTTCAGGTGTGACGCCGTTCCCATCTTAGAATTATCTTGGGGTGCAGCAAATTTCAATGACTGACAGGCCACCTGCATCCTGTTCTCACCTGACAGTGTCTTATATTTGAGTTCATGAGCCCAAGCTCCTCCATGCTGTCTCTTGTAGTGGGTGGGACACCCCATGGCCTGCATGTACATTTCCACAGCACTGGGATACATTGGGGGAATGAGCCACATTTGAAATGGGTACGTCCAAATTAAAGGGTGAGTTTGATTTTGTCTACGCAGAAACAGTCCATTTCTGCAAAACTTAGTTGACAATCAATCTTTGGAGGCTTTAGGTTAAAAGAGGTGTTCTCAGAACATTCTGAACAGACTTTGTTCAGTATACCTGGACATTTTTTTTTTTTGCCTCTGTTTTGTGCGTGTGCGCACGCACGCATGTGTGTGTGTGTGTGTGTGTGTGTGTGTGTGTGAGAGAGAGAGAGAGAGAGAGAGAGAGAGAGAGAGAGAGAGAGAGCCAGAGGTTGATACCAGCTGTCTTCCTCAACCATACTCCACCTTTTTTGAAATTGTTTTTTTGGGGTGAGCACATGTGTATGTGCACATGCATGTGACTGTGTACATGCCACAGGGCACTCGAGGAGGCCAGAGGGCAGCCTTTCAGCAGCCGTTTTTCTTCTTCCACCTTATTTTGAGGCAGGGTTTCTCTGTGGCTGTGGCTGAGCTGCATACTCCAGGGCGTCTGGTCTTCAGGCTCCCGAACAATTCTGTCCCCACGTCCCACCTTGCTGTACAAGTGCAGAGATTATAGCTGTGTGCTACCACATCTGGATTTTCACGTAGGCTTGAGGACTGAAGTCAGGCCATCTGGCTAGCGGAGGCATCTCCTTGGCCCTTTGCCGTATCCTTATTTTTTGAGGCAGTGTCTCTCATTAAACCCCAGAGCTTAATAATTCAGAGTGGCTGACCAACAAGCCCCAGGGATCCTGTCTGTCTCCACCTTCCCAGCAGGCACTAGGATGACAGATCCATGCTTGGCTTTTCACATGGCTGCTGGGGAATCTGCACTCAGATCCTCATGCTTGTGCAACAGGGGTTCGCCAACAGAGCTCTTTCCCCAGCCCTTTTCTGTTCTCTCCCATAGTACAGGATGACTTGGGAGTTCAGGATCTGTTTGCTGGGTCCCTAGAGCCAGATGGTTCATTAACTTGATTGACCCAAGAACATGAGTGAAGAGAAAGTGGACTCATTCAGGACCCTCAGAATTTATGATGAAACAGAGGAGATAAAGAAGATGCCAGAAGGCTCTGGTGTTTTTTCTCATCATGGGCAAAGAGAGCAACACCAAGTGGATGGTGCGCAGGGAATGCTCCAGCTGCCCCCATGTCCCTCAATACAGCATGACCCTGTTTGTCAGGAGATGCACAGTATGACCCAGCAGCAGTGGAACCCTCAGGCCCAGGATGCATCTGGGCTCCAGTCCATGTGGTTTTCAGAGGCAGAACCAGAAGGAGGAACCGGCTCAAGGTAAGGCTACAAGGACCAAGACTGGGCAGTGATGGACTGTCCTGGACAGAGAGGGCCCGACACCAAGTTCTGCACCTCACACCATCTTCCCTCTCTTCCCTTCTGTAATAGATTCCAACCAGGAGACATGACTGGTAAGTTTCTGGCTGTGATGGTATGGGTGGGGAGCGGGGAGTGGCCCAAGCTGGATCCAAGATGGTGGATGAGGTACCCAGTTTGGTGTTATGAGAGTTTGTGTCTCTCAGTTGCTGTGATATCCTGTCCATGAGAGGTGGGTGTGGCTGTTTCTCTGCAGGCCACTTCTCTTCTTCATCCTTGCCCAACAGAGAAGTCTGGTCATTCCTCAAAGCCATTGTAAGTACCTTAATATTACGTTTTCAATACCCAGGCATCATTGTTCTTTCCTACCCACCCTCTAATGGAGAAGTGGTGTGTTTGCACACCTCTCTTCCCTTTCTCTTAGGTAGGGTGGCCTGGGATGTCACCTTCTTAGCAACATTGTCTTCCTTCTTCCATTGTTCTGATAAGTAGTCTCTATAGCCCACAGGGTAACTTCTATGGGAGATGTGACTTGGGGGGTGGAGTGTCCCTGAGCCAAACTTTTTTTTTTATTATTGTTTTTTCGAGACAGGGTTTCTCTGTGTAGCCCTGGCTGTCCTGGAACTCACTCTGTAGATCAGGCTGGCCTCGAACTCGGAGATCCACCTGCCTCTGCCTCCCAAGTGCTGGGATTAAGGGCGTGCGCCACCACGCCCGGCTCTCTGAGCCAAACTCTTATGAGAACACTTAAGAATTTGGGGATGAGGGGCAGAACAGGCTTCCCCCTTGGTGGACCAGTCCTGTCCTCTCTCCAGCCTCCCATTCCGGATGAGGCAGTGGTCAAGCGGAAGTCCCCACGTAGTTCCTGGAGAGTCGGAACTCTCCGCCACGGGAAGCGAGTCAACGCCATTGCCATCAGCAGTGCTCCCTGCCACGTGTACACATGTGGCAGTGGCTATATCAGGGTGTGGGATGAAGATGCGCTGCATGCCTCAGACAGGGCACCTCAGGCCCAGCTGGACTTTCAGGTGAGGGGCTTCATTAGGTCTAGAGAAGTCAGCCAGGACTTCTGTCCCTAGCACTGCCGAGTGTACTGACAGTGTGTGCTCTTTCCTCAGGACCCTCGGAATCGTGTCCTCGCATGCAAGCTGTTCCCCAATGAGCAGAGTCTCATCACAGGGGGAATGGCCAGGGGTCTGACTCTCTGGGACCTGGCACCCACCCCCCAAATCAGGGCTCAGATGGCTTCCACGGGTTCCATATGCTACTCCTTGGCCCTTTCCTCTGATGCTCACCTCTGCTTGGCTTCTTTCAAAGGATTTGTGGAGATTTGGGATGTGCAGAACCAAATCTTGATCAGGTAGAACTTCTCTCTCGAGTCACACAGGTCTCTCTTGGGAAAGGCTTGAACAAGAGACCTCACTTTCCCTTCTTGGCAGTAGGGCTATGCCAAGCATCCTGGAAGGTGAATCTAGGGGCTTCCTAACCATGTAACTTCCAGGTTGTGGGGGCGGAGGAGGGCAAACATTTCTGAAGACCTCTGTGTCATTTTCCCACCAGGAAACACGAAGTCCCTCCCTATGCGTCCCGGTGCGTGGATATCACAGGCTTTAAGTTCTGGACAGGTGGTGAAGACACCACCCTATATTCCTGGGACCTGAGGAGCTACCAGAAGCTTCAGCAATACAACCTATGCCACGAGGTGCCTGCTCGGTTGCCTACAAGACCTAGTTCGACCCCAGGGTGGGAGCTTGGATGTGGGCACTGGTTGGTGAGCTTGAATTTGAGGCTGGGTCTTGAGGTGTGGCACTGGCAGTCTTGAATGGTGACCCAAGTCTTCCCACAGATACTGAGCATCACACATGACCCCAGTGAGGAGTGGGTGCTAGCCGGCTTGAAGATGAGCGACATCGTCATCTTGCATGCTCACCGGGAGGAGAAGTATAAAGCTGTTGTCCAAAGATACACACAACATCACAACCTCAAGTTCGCCTCTTGCGGTGAGCTAGAAGCCAGGGGGTCCCTATCTCCTTTCCTTCTCACCCTCTTTCCTTATGCCTCCCTCACAGGGGCTTCCCCTTATAGAGTGAAGCAGGAAGGTACAGGGAGACCGATGGTACAGGCGTTCCATCTCATGGGCCTCTTGTTCAGTCATAACTCACCATGTTCTGGGTATGGAAGGAGGGTGGCAGCAGATGAAGGGGTGGCTTGGGCTATCAGGCAGGGACACTGGGGCAGAGAAGATAGTTGCTCTCACCCTAGTCTACTTGAGGACAGCTGGAGTTAGAACAAGAGGCTCAGCCTGTGAAACCCGCCTCCAATTCTTCCCCTTGCCAGGGACCTATTTTATGGCCACACTGGATGAGGTGATCCACTGCCTAGCCGCACCCTCTCTAAGAAGGTTGTTCCAGGTACGGAAGTGGGGAGTGGAGGGGAATGAGGGTGTGTGCACTGAACTCTAAGGGCTTGTGGCCCCAGATCTCTACTCGATGGGTCCCAGAAAGAACTAGAAAATACCACGGAGATGGCCTTCTGCAGTGGGAGGGGGTGTGGACGGATCCTGTGAACCCATGGTCTTCATTTTGAGCCTTTTCCATGACACGGGGAAGCCCTGGGTCTACATAAACCTCAGACCATGAAGTCCGGCTCAAATCCCGCCCCTCCGTGTTGTTCTCTTCCAAGGCAGAGGAATGCTATGACATCCTGTGCTGTGACGTGTCCCCTGATAGTCGGTATCTGGTCACGGGTTCCAAGGACAGGGCCACGGTGTATCAGCTCTCATACTGAAAGTTGTGGGCTTGCCAGTGAAGAACCACGGAGGTCAGACCGAGTGAGCTCACAGTACCGGACACCTTCCACAACCTGCCTCCCTCTACTTGAGCCTTGATGGCTGGCTGGCTGCACTCCCAGGCTTTGGTTCTATGACTTGGGGGCTTTTCTTTTTGTTTCATCCCCCTATCAGTGATTTCTGTGTTTGGCAGGTAACTTTATGAGATATGGCTTTGGAATTAATAAAATAGAGCAAAACTCAGAATGCCGTTTGTGTAGTTCAGATAACAAAGTTATAGTAATGGCCTATTTCTGTATTTAGCAAGTGGGGGCATGTCATTCTTCCAGGGTGGGACCTATTAGTTACTTTTATGCTGCTGTGATAGAATATCCTGACAAAAAAAGCAACTTAGAGAAGAAAGGGTTTTTTATTTCTGGATTACAGTTCTGGAGGGATAGTCTCTCATGACAAGGAAGTCATGGTAGCAGAAGTGTTGGGCCAGGTGGGCAGATGGGAAGCTGGGAAACTGGGAACCTGAGTGACCACATTTCATCCATCTCATGATGATGATGATGATGATGATGATGATGATAATGAGAGAGAGAGAGAGAGAGAGAGAGAGAGAGAGAGAGAGAGAGAGAGAGAGAGAGCCCAGTTGCATCCTTCCGCCTGTCCTTCTATAGTGGGATGGACTGAGTACAGAACCTGTGAACCCATGGACTTCACTTTGAGCTTTGTCCATGGCACAATGAAGCCCTGAGTCTACATAAACCCTGGACCTTTTCCAACACATGTCTGCCTGCATGCCGTCATGCTTCCTGCCGTGACAATAATGGACTAAACCTCTGTAAACCAGCCCCTATCAAATGTTTTCCTTTTAAGAGTTGCTGTGGTCATGGTGTCTCTTCACAGTAGTAACCCCCCAACCCCCCAAATAAGATACCATGAAAGACAAACAAATTTGTATTTTCATTTCATCAATGTTGATGTCTATATGTTACTATAGTCCTGGAAAGAGCCTGCATTTGCTTAAAAGGTCGAGTGGTGAGTACTTTAGGCCTTGTTGAAATTGATGTTGCAACTCTTCCATTTTGCTGCTGTGGCATGCAGGCCACTACAGATAAGTAGATAAACAAGTGAGTATGCATTTCATCAATGAAACTTTATAGATAACAAGCAGGGAACCGAATGGCCTTCTGGGTATAGTTTGTCAACTCCTGTCAATATTTCTTTAAGTAATATAGACAATTTAAAAAATCTATTAGGGCTGGTAAGATGGCTCAGACGGTAAGAGCACCCGACTGCTCTTCTGAAGGTCCTGAGTTCAAATTCCAGCAACCACATGGTGGCTCACAACCATCCGTAAGGAGATCTGATGCCCTCTTCTGGAGTGTCTGAAGATAGCTACAGTGTACTTACATTTAAAAAAAAAAAAAAAAAAAGAAAGAAAAGAAAAGAAAAGAAAAGAAAAAGAAAAAAATCTATTTAAAAGGTATAGAATTAGCTTGGTGTGGTGGTGCCTGCTTTTAATCCCAGGCAAATCTCTAAGTTCAAGACCAGTCTGGTCTACAGAGCAAGTTCTAGGGCAACTGGTGCAACCCAGAGAAACCCTGTCTCAGAAAAAAGACCTATACATGTGAGCGCGTGCACACACACACACACACACACACACACACACACACACACACACACGGCTGGTCTCCAGTCAAGGTCTGAATCCCGAAGTCATAATTCACTTTCATGACACGGTAGGCATTCCCTCATGCTCCTAGAACTCTGGCTCCTCCCTAAGTTACTGCTCCCCACAGCCCCCACAAGAGAAGCATGGTCAGTAGTCATGTAGACAAAGGCCCAAGCTTCTGACCTTCAGGCTAAACTCCTCCCCAATTACCTAGCAACAGTGAAGACCATAAAAAGGGCTGTTCAGCCCCACCTCGCTCTCTTACGCTCTTACTTGTCTCCTTCTCACCCTCACTCTCACCCTCTCTCTCCTCTCTCTTTGTCTTCTCCTCTCCTCTCCTCTCCTCTCCTCTCCTCTCCTCTCCTCTC
>NC_034609.1:33469983-33471343 GCF_900095145.1 Mus pahari
TTCTTCTTCTTCTTCTTCTTCTTCTTCTTCTTCTTCTTCTTCTTCTTCTTCTTCTTCTTCTTCTTCTTCTTCTTCTTCTTCTTCTTCTTCTGTTGTGACACACTTTGCACTTTGCTTGGAGTTAGTCTCCGGTCTCCATCCAGCAAAGATCCATACCTCGAGCCCTACATTTTTTTTTAGCTCAAGCACATTTATGTTGTTCTTAATTCCCAGAAGTAGGAATGAAAAATATATAAATGAAAGAATTTGACAAGTTGAGGAGTAATTAGGAAAGTTAGAAAAGCAGGGCACTGAGAAATAACTATCAGAAGCTACCACTGTGCCTCCTCTCCCTTCTCTGGCAGAATTCCCAGAAAAAAAAAAGAGATAAAGAATTAGACTTTAAACATGAGAGAGAAAGAGAGAGAGAATAAGTTTCAGAAAAGCAGTTATCCCTTATAGTCCACCCCTCTCTAGTAGACAATGATTGTAC
This sequence comes from Mus pahari, assembly GCF_900095145.1. Lineage (NCBI taxonomy): Eukaryota > Metazoa > Chordata > Mammalia > Rodentia > Muridae > Mus > Mus pahari. The sequence goes on from NC_034609.1 coordinate 33,470,456, forward strand.
CAGAGAAATTAAGATTCTGGCCAGTGCCCCTTGAGGCCCAATATCAATCTTGCAAGGGCAATGTCTGGCACAGGCTATGCCTCTACCTCTAGATACCTCCCACCCAGCGATAGGTGCACGGCATGGCTCTTCTCAGCCAGCCCCCTCAGACCTGTACTGGGTCCAGACAATCATTAGGGACTGCTCTATGTTCAGCCTTAAGATAAATGGCAAGAGTTTTGAAGTTTTGAAGGCATTTTAGATTCAGGCGCTGACTCTACTGTAATTTCACAGAGTGCCTGGCCTTCCGCTTGACCTTTATAAGCCACTCTGACCCACCTGCAAGGAATTGGACAATCAAAAAAAAAAAATACTCTTCAGAGCTCACAGTTGCTGACTTGGGAAGATAATGAGGGAAATTCAGGCTCTGTCCAGCCCTTTGTTGTTCCTGGCCTACCTGTTAATCTTTGGGGAAGAGACATTCTCTCTCAAATGAAAGTTTTTATGTGTAGTCCCAATGATCTCCAAGGGGTATCTCCCTGGACAGGGATTAGGCAAAAATGGGCAGGGGAGGCCTATGCCAATAGCTGCTTCTCCCAAAATGGGTAGTGCAGGCTTAGGTTATAATTCCCATTTTTCATGAGGACCATTGCTCCCCCTGCATGCCAGGCAGATAAGATTACCTGGAAGGATGATTCCCCTGTCTGGATTGCCCAGTGGTCCCTCCTTGCTAAAAAATTGTCTGCAGCCGTAGAGTAAGTGCAGGAACAGTTGGCAGCAGGACATATAGAACCCTCTACCTTGCCTNGGAACACCCCAATATTTGTTATTCAAAAATGAAATGGCAAATGGTGATTACTGCAAGATCTCAGTGCAGTTTAATAAGACCATGGTCATCATGGGAGCCTT
>NC_034609.1:33471573-33481069 GCF_900095145.1 Mus pahari
ATGACATCCTTGTTTCTGGGCCTGATGAAAATCAGTTATATTGTGTTGGTCTAAAACTTATCAATGCCCTCCAGAGCCAGGGACTCCAAGTCTCTCCCGAGAAAATTCAGATTCACCCCCCCCTCATTTGTTTTTGGGCTTTAAATGGTTTCCCAACAGGATTCTCTCACAAAAGGTTCATTTAAGGAGAGATTCATTACAGACTCTTAATGATTTCCAACGCTTATTAGGAGATATAAACTGGCACCCCTCCTCATCATGGGACCTTATCACAGTCAAAAGTAAAGGGGACCAAGATGATGGCAAAAATGGCCTCAATTCCCCCACTGGGAAAAACTGTTCCTCCTCTAATCAGGATACCTTGGACTGGTGTGATCCCCTTGTGATCGAGTTCACAGAGGCTGGAAGAAAATATGATTGGATTAACAAACAAGCTCCCCCCCTGGGGTTTGCCCCTATATAGTCATTCTAAAGATTTTGGGTTGATATTCAAAATACAGTTAATTAAGACCATCCCTAACCTTAGAGGAAGTGCCATAGGATCAAATCCCATACTCCATCCTGTGGCCCCTATAGTACCCATTATTCGTAAGGTAACTGTTCCTCCTCAGAGTGGCACTCCTGCCCCCATTGCTTTCAGCCTACTTTGCCTGCTGGACCTCTCACTTCAGCAGAGCTGCTTGTAGACATAGTAAATGCTTCAGTCGCTGCCATACATGCAGCCAACACTACCCCATATGAGGAAGGTTGGGTGTGTTTTTCCCCTCAACCTCCTTTCTATGAAGGAGTAGCAGTATTTGGATCAGTTGTTGCAACCAATGATGTCCATAAATTTGTCTGGCATCCTGAGGCTAGCACAGGACTCACACTGAGCAAGGTTTCAGGTGTGGGCTCGTGCCTTTTGGGGCCCTCCATGCTCCCCCCACAGGCCTTGCTAGAGGTTTGCAATCAGACTATTATTGTAAAGGCCACTTTTCAATATCTTGGAGCACCTAATGGTACTTATTTGGCATGTACTACTGGACTTACTACTTATGTGATCACCCAGACATTTTTAGCTAACGGAGATTACTATGTCCTAATTCAACTTTTCCAAAGTTGATGATACACTCTGCAGAAGATTTACTCCAGTTCTAGGATAAAGGCAGAAAGCTGCCCCGCTCTAAGAGAGAGCCTATTACTGCAGTAACCTTAGCAATGATCCTTGGTGTGAGTGCTGCAGGCACGGGAATGGGAATTGCCTCCCTAATCTCCTCCCAACGACAGTCTGCACAGCTCACCCAGCTTAACCACGCAGTGGACAGAGACATCCGAGAGATACAAAGAGGCCTGAAAATTTTAGAAGATTCCTTAGTCTCTCTGTCCGAAGTAGTTTTACAGAATAGAAGAGACCCTTGATTTGGTATTCCTGCAGGAAGGAGGACTCTGTGCAGCCCTCAAAGAGGAATGTTGTTTTTACACTGATAAGACTGGCCTAGTTCAGGATAGTATAGACAAGGTCAGAACTGGCTTGGAGGAAAGTATGCGTAATAAGGAGATGCAAGAATCCTGGTATCAAAATTGGTTTTCCACCTCTCCTTGGCTTTCCACTTTGCTTCCCACCATCCTGGGACCTTTCATGGGCATTCTGCTGCTTTTGTCATTTGGCCTAGATTGATGCTGCCTTAAAGCCAGTTGCAGTTCACTACCATTGGGTGGACACTTGAGACTCAACCGAAGACCTCTCCTCCACCGATGCAGAGAGAGCAGCTGGAGGCCTTCAGTTCTCCACCCTTGCTGCAGACGTGGTGCCCTCTTGGTTCCATAGGCTGTGGAGACGTCATTACTAAGAGGGTGACTCCCTGGCTCCTAATAGTGGCTGAGGGCCATAAGCTGTGAAGTGACCTAGGACGGGAATATTGAGGTGCCGTGAGTCAGGTGCACACCCTCTTTGGCTGCAAGGAGTCCCAATGATGGGAATATTGCAGGACTCATAGCCTAAGACAGGGCCCTTGCCCACCTAGGACCTAGAAAGGCCTAGTTACTGGGTGCTGAACACGGATGCAAGCCTCATGGCCTAAGACAAGGTGCTTCACTAACCCTCTTTTCATAGCCACCACCACCCCTAATTTTTAATAAAGTTAAAAAGGGGGAGATGTTGGAGACCAGGCTGAGAAAAACCAGGCCTTTTACAGCCTGCATCTGAGAGCCATATAGTTCTTTGTTAAGAGCCGAGTTGCCCCCTCCTTCCCAGGGCTGTTCGACNCCCTCCCTGCCAAGACTGCTCTATCTCCCTCCTCCCAAGGCTACTGTCCTAAGATGACACCTGGGAGGATCCAGGACTCTGAGATTAGCAGCCCGGTGTTCTGGAGCAGTGATGCCAAGACTCTGAGAAAATCACAAGAAGTTTCAAGTCTGCAGTCAGCATCCCCCCATTTGTCCTTCGCTCTGTTTCTTGTGATCGTTTCTCAACCCCTCCCCATTCCCCCTCACGGTGTTTATAACCAAACGTTCAAGCCGGCAATAAACAAAGCCTTGACACCTTTGCTTGGCTTCCCTCTTCTTTCCCTCCCATTTCTTACTCTGAGACTCGGTCCCCCTCAACCCCACAAAATAACTTGTCCCGTGGGCCGGGAAAGAAATTCACATGTAAGACTCATCCGGGGTCATGAACAGTTCAGTTTTTAGCATGTTTATGCTGTTAGCTTTCAGGGTTGTGACAAAGTGCCCGAAAAAGACAACTGGACGGAGGAAAGGTTTTGGCTCACAGTTTCAGTCCCTACTCAGCTGCCTCCATTGCTTTGGGCCTGAAGTGAGGTGGAGCATCCTGTGGGAAGGAAGTAACGTAACACAGCCCTTCACCTCATGGCCCCTGGCAGCAACATCTAGAAATAGTGTGGACCAGCTGGGAACAGGATGCGCCTTCCAGGTTCCCTTTGTCCAACCCCTCCCGTGCCTCAACTGGCGTTCTTCATCCTGTTTCTATTGATTTGCATATTTACATATGCGTGTGCGCAACTGCACACTCAAACACACACACACACACACACACACACACACACACACCCCGCTCCCTGTCAAGCCAGATAATTCCAGTGATTACCAATTTGTCCAAGGAAGGAAGGAAAACTTCCTTTCAGGAGACAGGAAGAACATGGACCCTTAGACAATCTGCACCCTGAGGAGAGAACAAACTGACAACATTGCTTATAAATGTCAATGCAAAACAATGGTGAAAAACACTGACATCGGATAGACTGTGTACTAGCAAACTGACTCTAATCCTGTCTAAATACAAGATACCGTGACCAAGTAGACGATTATAGGAGGTGATGTTGGATCAATATTAGTCCATAGGAACAGATTGTTTGCACTGAAATTAGGTACCTCTTCGTAACTGTAAGACATTAAAGAATGTAGGGATTAACACTTTCCTAATAGATACACATATGATACGCATAATCTATCTCTCTAGTCTTAAACTTATTATTTTAGAATGGGAAATGTTACAGCCACAAGACACTTCTAGTAGTATCAGGAACAAAATTAGCATGCTGTATTAGCTACTTACACTGAGAATTTTCTTTGCTTCTTTAGTGGAAGGAGCACTGTTGACTCTTTCCTGCCATGGAAGCCAGTCTAATAAATCCCCAAACATGTTCTATTCCTCTCGAGAACCCTGCAAGGGCGAGTAAGTTTGTAAGATTCTGCGTCAAGAAGCACGTTCATTTTAATTTTTAAAACCCAAATGCTCCTATGCTCAAAAGCCATTTTGGTTTAACTAAATCCTTCATATCAATTTTCTTGGAATAAGCTTAGTAATTCTGGGTCACACTTATTGTAATCAGTGTTGTGGGGATGAAATGTTAAATTAAGACAGTTGCTGTCCCTAAGGAGTCTGTAACTGGGAAAGATGCATCCTGGAAAATAACTTTAGTAAAGGGCAAAGAATGGTCACATCCTGACAGATGGGGAGGGACCTGGTCTGAGCCTCTGGAAGGCAGGATAAGCAGTTGGTTTGTTGGAATGTGCAGGGAGTGAACAATCCAGAGGCAGTTAGAAGGTGGCCATGGGAAAGAGGGTCACAGTTGGTACAGAGACAGTTGGAGAGAGAGAGAGGTCAAGGCACAGACACCGGTCTTATGAGCAGAACAGGGCAACTGGTCAGGGATGCTGGTTTGGGCTTGGTAAGAGACACTGAGGACATTCCCATCCCACAGGATCCAAACTAACACAAACCAGGGCAGGAGACCCCTTAAGGTGTCTCTGAACTACAGCAGCAGAGCCACAAGGAACTTGAACTTCTGGGTGGCATGAACTTAGCTCCTCAATGAAGGACATAGGGAATAGCTGTCCAAGGCTCATGAGAGTTAGGGGCTGGGAGTTGGGGATGCTTGAGATTCTGGGGGAGAAAGGCATGCATGTATCCATAGCCCACACTTATCTTTGGAGGCGTGGGTCTGCTGGTCAAAGAAGAAGACTCAAAAGAAATAAGATATGGCCCACAACTGTGTGAGGATGAATTATGGAGAGAGAAAGGGTAAAACCTGAGGGTCACAGAGTCCTAGGTAGTCTCATGTTGGAGGCTATCTGAGAAGGAACAGGCTTTAAGTTGGCATCTTGTTCAGATACCTTTTCACTCAATGCAAGCTGTATGCCTGTGTGTGTGTGTGTGTGTGTGTGTGTGTGTGTGTGTGTGTGTGAGTGTGTGTGTGTGTATGAATGAGACAAAACCTCATATACTCCTGGCTAGCCTCTTAAGTCTCCATGTGGCCAAGAATAGCGCTGAACTTCTGATCCCACTTCTGTTTCCCAAGTACTCAGATTGACTTTGTGTTTTCTTACCTCTAAAGTGGGAAGACACCAACGTCACGCCTCACGACAGGGTGAGCTGAGCCCCTGTGTGCGGGGCTGTGATGGAGAAAGAGCACCCAAACAACTTTATCACTAACAAGGGGCAAGAGGAAACTGAAGGGGCGACTCAAGGGGCCGCTGAGAATTCCACGATGGGGCGAACTCATTGAAACCTTGTCTGGGGAGCGCGGGGAGCAAGCAGAGAAGAGGCATCATGGTCTGTGTCCCCTGGAAATGCCAGGTATGTAGCGCACATGGTCACAGACCTTTCTTATTATATCCTTAGGAGGGGGCGTCTGTCTTTAAACCCAGCCTTCCGTGTAACGGGCCTGTGCTTAGGAGAAGATTGTCATCTGGCCATGAGTGAGCCTTGGAAGCAGAGAGGCACACAGAGAGTAAGGGGGTCTCTCAGTGTGCTTTCAATTGCTGTGATGACCACCATAGTCAAAACCAACTTGGGGACAGAGTGGGCTTATTTGGTTCACATACCCTAATCACACTCCATCACTGAGGGAAGTTAGAGCAAGAAGTCCAGGCAGCAACTGAAGCAGAGGCCATAGAGGAGTGCTGCTTACTGGCTTAGTCCTTGTGGCTTGCTCAGTCCATTTTTGTTTGTTTGTTTGTTTGTTTTGGGGGTTTTTTTGGGGGGGGCATTAACCTGTTTGGTTATACAGGGTTTCTCTGTGCAGCTCTGACTGTTCTGGAACTCACTCTGTAGACCAGGCTGGCCTCGAACTCAGAAATCCGCCTGCCTCTGCCTCCCAAGTGCTGGGATTAAAGGCGTGCGCCACCACTGCCGGGCTCTCAGTCCACTTTCTTATATACAACTCAGAATCACTTGCTCGGGGATGGCAGCTCCCACCATGGGATGCTGGGGGCCCTCCAACATCAGTCATTAATAGAGAAAAATGTCCCACAGACTTGCCTCCAGGCCAATCAGACGGAGGTTATTTTCTCAACTGGGGTCGTCTCTTCCAAGATGACCTCAGCAGTATCTGGTCAGCACACAGGAGCAAGACAGAGGTGGCACCGAAGGCCAGGGGAGGGGGTAGGGTGGGCCAGTCTGTCCCATTTCCCAGAATGCATTTCATTCCCCATCCCCATCTGCCTCTCTTTTCTCTTCAAAGCTGGGGGCTCAGTCACAAACGGATCCTACCTTTTAGGTTTCCTTGACATTGGCTTTCAGATTTGAGCCCAGCATACTGCGAGGTCTTTGTCTTGTCAGATCTATACGGCCTTCTGGCTGGCTTTGCTCGTTCGTTCGTTCGTTTGTTTGTTTTGCATCTGCCTTACTCAAGAAACTCTACAGGGGTCTGAGAAGTCATTCCTGGTCCCCCTAGTGCCATCCCTTAGTAGCCGTCATACAGAAAGGCCACCAAGGATTTGGCTGTGTTTAGATATGCAGTGAGAGGGGAACTGGACGTGATTTGCCCACCACCGGGGCTCCTGGGGCTTCAGAAGATGTGATATTTAATGGAAGGAGCCTCTCTCTCAGACCCCTCACATTACATCCTGGGACCCATCCATCATATGCCTTTTATCCAAGATTTGACTAGTCCAGTGCTCAGCCAGCAGGGGGCACCCTAGCTTCAGCTGCCGCTTCTTCTGGTCCTCTCCCTCTTGCTGGCAATTGGCAGCCCTAAGTAACAGCATGCTCTCTGGGGATAACTGCAGCACCAGGCTCCTCTCAGTCAGGGTGGGAGGGCAGTGTGATCTTCTCTGTGCAGCCTGCTCCCTGTGGGGTGTGGAACAAGAGAAGGTCCCAAAGAAGCTGAATAGCCTAGGTCGAGAGCACATATCTAGTTGCAGCTTGCTTCACCCTCCATCTGACCAGCTGTGTGATTTCTAGGCTGCTTACCCGTTAGCATACGGTAGGGCACATCCTTCCCTGCCTGATGTAGGACACATCAACTCTAAACCATTCTGGGCTGAGATGCTACTGTTTAGACCAGTGAGGGCACTGGACCCCGGCTTTGGGGGCTCTCTTCACTCTTAAAAGATCAGAGTCATGGGAACGCAACTTAACTCTTGATGGAGAGGGAGGCCCCCAATGTGGGTATTTTCCAGCCCCTTCCCAGGGCCACCTGTGCACAGTGGCAGGGATGAAGCAGCCAGTCCAGGAGATGTTGCTGCTTTCCAGAGAGACCCCTCAAGAGCACCTAGATAAGGATGGTGGAGGTGGGGTGGGGTGGGGATGGGGGGTTGGGTTCATGCAGTGCCTGTTAACTATCAAAATGCACCAGACAGCACACCATGTTGGTTCTAGCTACATGACAGTCCCCTAACAATAGGAAATGCCTTGAGAAGGGTTGCACATCAGACGGGGCCAGGGCCAGGGCCTGGTGGTCGTTAAGGACAGGTATTGAGAGGCAGGGCGTTTAGTTTCACAACAATATCAGACTCGTTTCAGAGAGAGAGAGAGAGAGAGAGAGAGAGGTTGCCTAGAGGCTAAAAGGACTGACCGCTGTTTGAGAGAACCCCGGTTTGACCCCCTAGCACCCACACAGTGACCCCAAAGCATCAGGAACACCCCAGTTCTGGCATGCTGGACACTCTTTTTCAGGTGTCCATGGGCACTGCACACACATGACGTACAGACACGCATGCATCTGACACACGCACCAGGTAAGTCCATCTAAAACACTATTTGTCTATTATCTTTAAAGTCATACTTACCGATTGGTTGAGTGTGTGTGGGCATGTGCATATATGTACGTGGAACCATGGGTGTGGAGCTCAGAGAATAGCTTTTCAGGGGCTGCTCTTTCTTCCCACAGTGTGGGTCCCTGGGGCTCAAACTCAGGCTCTCAGGCCCCATGCCAAGCGCCATTACTGGCCTGGCCGTCTTACCTGCCCCTAAATCAAAAAAATTTTAAAGCGGATCTCACAAGTGTGTTCCCTTTGGTTTGGCCTGGTTGAATCTTCTTTTCTTTTCTTTCTTTCTTTCTTTTTCTTTCTTTCTTTTTCTTTTTTAAAATTACATTTAGTGGGGGGGGGCACGGGGGTGGGGGTGGGGGCCTTGCTCATATCCATGCCATGGTATACATATTGGAGTTCGTTGTCTTCATCTACCATATAGGATCTGAGAATTGAACTTATGTCGTCAGGCTTGGCAGCAAGCGCCTTCACCCACGGAGCCATCCATCGTGCCAGCCCAGTTTTTGTGTTCTGGGACAAACAAAAGTTAGATTCAGATGAATCACCAAACTATCAGAAGAAGAAAAAAAAAAAAAAACACCAAACTATGCTACTGAATGAGGTTCGGATAAGTGCGGCTTCCTGATGGCCACAGCCTTCCTGTGGACATAGGGTGATGTGCCCAGTGGGTCTCTATAGCAAAGGGATTGAGGGAGTGACCATCGGGACTTAAGGGACAAGGTACAGCTCCTTGGGCTGGGGTTTTCAAAGTCACTATCAATCCCCAGTGTGATAAGGTTGGTGGCTGCATAATCTGTAGCCTGCGAGGCCTAGGAGTAGAGCCTTCTTCCACTGTGAAACAGAAGGAGAGAGAGAGAGAGAGAGAGAGAGAGAGAGAGAGAGAGAGAGCCCAGCTGCAGTTTGGCTAAAGCAGAATAAGGCAACCTTGGGACTAATGGTTGTTTTCTTTGTGTTCTTTATTTCTGTCCTCAGGGAAAGGCCTGGCAGGGTCCGAGCAGGCAAGTCCCGGAGAGTAAGTTAAGTAAATCCTGGAGCTGGTTTGCTAAAGTCACCAGTCAGCCAGCTGCAGCGCTGTAGATCTACCAGCACAGGGTGGAGCATCCCTGAGGCGGCGTCATCATATCCTGGGAGCAGAGAGCGGGCTAGAGTTGGACCTGGAGACACCTGCGCCCCTCCTCACCCCAACCCCGTAGGGGAGACTAGCGGAGCGGCCAGCTTCCAGTAAGAATCAAAGATTAATGGCTGGAATCCACCTCCGCGGGCCGCATCCACCTCCAACCTTTGTATGTCACCTGCTTGAAAGGACGTCTTGAGGTCCCTTAGGCTCAGGGGCCATGCTTCATGTGTGTGAACCAGGCAGAGAGCCGCGTGGAACCAGGGGTGCTTGGGTTCCCACCTCAGGGTCCACGCATGGCCTCCAAACTCAAGAGTTCCGGAGGTGGGGGTGGGGGTGGGGGTGGGGTGTGGCATGTCTGTGGCTTTGCCACTTACTAGCTGTGTCATCTTGGGAACCTGGCCTCAATCTTTGTACCCCAGTCCTCTTTTCTATCATATGGTGATAATGGTCCGGATCAGATACCTGGGAGGCTTTAATGAGGTCGCGTGTAGAAGCCATTCATTCAAACAGGCTTCCTTTAGTTACGGAGGTTCTTTTTAAAAATTCGAATTACGGGAGGGGGGGGGTTAAAAAAAAAAAAAAAGAGTACCCGACCTTGATAGTAGAGCATTTGGTTATGACGGGTGGGCTCCTGAATGGGCACCCGGGGGATCTCCATGTCTCGTGCCTGCATTTCTAGAGTCTACATTGTTCTTGGCAATGGAGTCCACAGCTTAGCTAAGATGCTCAGAGACATCCTGGCATCCATTTGGATGCCTGGTGTGGGGTCCAAGTGCCTGTATTTAGGGCAGACCTCCTCAGCCTCAGCACTATTGACTTTGGAACTGAATTCTCTCCTCTCTCTCTCTCTCTCTCTCTCTCTCTCTCTCTCTCTCTCTCTCTCTCTCT
>NC_034609.1:33481095-33489934 GCF_900095145.1 Mus pahari
TGTGTGTGTGTGTGTGTGTGTGTGTGTGTAGGGGGTAATGATGGGAGAGGGGGAGGCAGGGAGGCCGTCTGTCCTATGCATTGTAGGATGATTGTCCACCCATCAGATGCCAGAAGCACCTTCCACCCCATCTTGTCCCAGTGTTAAACCATCATAGACCTTGATGAATGCCCCCCCGGCACCCCCAAGGGAATGGAGGAGGATCACCGTGGTGGAGAATCATGATGTTTCTACGTTCTCTTTGGGGTGAACGTCTATGACTGGTTATATAGCCAGCCACGTTGTTGTTTGTTGAGATTTCTTAATCTTGCCGATTCCCCAGCTGAGTCCGTCGTACACTGACTCGAGGTGTTTGCAATGTGGAAGGACGGTAGACTTTCTGAATCCCCAACCCCATTTGAAACAAATGGCTGGATCCTGATCTGGGCAGCACATCACTTACTGTTCTCCTGGTGCCTGTTGCTTATTCCTGAAGGTTTGGAAGGCTTTGAAGCACCACATAGCTGTTTCCAGCCCTTTCCTGCCGGATAAAGTATTACTCACAGTTAGACAGTGAGTGTCGTACGGGGGAACAGGAACTTGATCTTCTTGTATATGAATATAGTTCTTCTTTTTTTTTAAACCACAAACCTGAGAGCAGGTGGTTCTTGGTTAAACAAGAATATATGGGCTATTTCCCGGTTGGATGGAAGTCAAGATGGAAGCATCTGGAATCTCCACTATTTAGAAGGTCTTTCTAAATCCCCGAAGGTGGCCCGCATCCTGGACTTTCCACTATGATTGTGTGTATCTGCGTGGGCAGAAAACACTTTGGACTGGGTTCGTACTGAAGAGCTAAACATCCTGAAATAGAATGGGCTGCAAGGAAATGAATGCCCTGGCGGTTTGCGCTGATCAGAGCATATTTTTATTAATCGGACAAGGAAAGACCCTTAGCCCTCCCCCGAGTCTCGCTGTCTCTCTCTATGGCGCGAGGTCCGATCAAGAGCGGAGCAGTGTCTGGAAGGCTGGTCCGAACGAGTGGGCGGAGACGACATTAGTGGTTGGTCCGAGCGACAGTGGGCGGTGACAGTGGGCGGTGATGACGACGACGACATAGGGCGGTCTGACGACACTGCATTCTGGGAGATCTGGGGAGGTCCTCTCAGTGGCAATCCTGTCCGTCTGTAAGGGGCGCAATGTAAAGTTTAGAGGGAGAGTGGTTAGTGGAGGTGAGAGACCCCAACATATGATGAAGGTCTTTGGTACTGTTAATAGTTGGCCTTCTACTTGGCACCTGCGGGCAGATGGGGTGTGGACCCCGAGTCTTGTTTGATGTCTTAGGTGCCGCTCTTAAGAGTCAGGGCAGATGTTGAGGACCCCAAGAAACTAGGGGTCAGGCTGCGCCCCCCTCCCCGTTTGGGTGCCATTCCCATCCTTTCAGGAAGAGAGGGTGTCTCTTCCTTGACACGCTTTAGGGTGTGGTTCCTTTGCCCTTTCTCGAAGAAGGAGAGGTTTCCATCTAGGCACAGATCCAAGATCAGGGGAGGCTTCAGGTGGGGACAAGGTCTAGTGTTTCCTTGGCAGGCAACCCTCAGGCAGGGCGGAGGTTGGGTGGGTGGAAGGGTAGGAGGGGTCAGCGGTGGGGGTGGACAGTTTGGCTCCTTGCTGGCAGTTGGAAGAATCAGATTTTTGAACGTGATTTTAGACAGGTCAAAGGGTTACTTTTTTTTTAATGACTCACACCTCAGATTATGGCTTTTGTTACATTTTTTTTTTTGGATCTAGTCTAGGTTATGTCTTCTAAGGAGATATAAGGGAACAAGCAATGGCCGAGTTAGGAGTGATACAGGAAGCTCTGCTGGCTGGAGTGGTGCCCCCCTCTGTGGGGTCAGCATCTTCATATCATAGAAATTGCCAGTTACTTGTGTCCTGTAGCCTAGCTCTTCAGGAGAGATGGGCTCTTGCACTTGTTGGATGTGGGTGTGGTGGGGAAGCTTGGACCAAATAGGGGGAGGCATGTGCTAGGCGCGAGGCTTCCCGTCCTTAGGATATGATGTTGGAGGCTTCTGGTCCAGATGAGACTCCTCAGAAGGGGCATCCCTGTGGGCGTGGGTGGACTGGTGACTGTTTGTGACGCAGCATTGCCCCTGCGCTAGTGGTCCAAACGGTCGGGAGAGCTCTGTGGTGATGGGCGGCATCTTCAGGAGGACGGCTGCTGCTCTGAGCTGTTTGGAGAGCTGGCTCACTCTTGGTCCCTCCATATGTCTGTGAGGGAATGAATCATACTTCAGGCTGGCAGATTCCCACTTCCGTTCAGGAAGCCCTCTTTTTGGCCTCTAGGGCTAGGGGGAGGAAAGCTTGTCTGCAGACGGGCTGTTTGGTCGTCCTGTGTCTTTAGGTTGTTTTTGTTTGTTTCCATTGTGTATTTTTATCATTAACATTTCAAATGTTATCCCCTTTCCTGGTTTCCGCCCCCCCTTCCCAGAAACCCCCTAGTCCATCCTCCCTCCCCCTGCTTCTATGAGGGTGTTCCTCCACCCACCCACCCACCCACACCCGCCTCCTCAACCTTGATTCCCCTACAGTGGGGCATCTATCAAGCCTTTAGAGGACCAAGGACCTCTCCTCCCACTGATGCCTGACAAGGCCATCCTCTGCAATGTATGCAGCTGGAGCCATGTGTGCTCCTTTATTGGTGGCCTAGTCCCTGGGAGCTCTGGGGGGTTTGGTTCGTTGATTTTGTTCTTCCTATGGGGTTGCAAACTCCTTCAGCTCCTTTAGTCCTTTCTCTAACTCCTCTATTGGGGACCCCGAGCTCAGTCCAATGGTGGGCTGCAAGCATCCACCTCTGTATTTGTCAGGCTCTCGCAGGGCCTCTCGGGAGACAGCCATATCAGGCTCCTTTCAGCATGCACTTCTTGCATCCACAATAGTGTCTGAGTTTGGTAACTGTGTATGTTCCCAGGTGGGACAATCTCTGAGTGGCTTTCCCTTCAGTCTCTGCTGTATACATTGTCTCCAAATTTGCTCCTGTGAGTATTTTACTCCCCTCTCTAAGAAGGACCGAAGCACCCACACTTTGGTCTTCCTTCTTCTTGAGCTTCATGTGGTCTGTGAATTAATTGTATCTTGGGTATTCCAAGCTTCTGGGATGATATTCACTTTCAGTGAGTGCATACCATGTATGTCCTTTTGTGATTGGGTTACCTCACTCAGGATATTTTCTAATTCCATCCATTTGCCTAAGAATTTCATGAATTCGTCCTTTTTAATAGCTGCGTAGTACTCCATTGACTGTGTAAAGCGGTCTTTAGGCTTTCATCTGGGTCTTTGATTTGGTGTTGGTTCAGGCTCATCTCCTCAAGCAGCTCCTTCTCTTCCTCTTTGATCAGCCACCTGTCCACAAACAGGGCTTGGCGCTGTCCCCACCGAGGGCTGCACCGAGGGCTGCACGTGGTTTTAGTCTTTGTTTCTAGATTTGCAGGGACATGCAGGGAATTTGGGGCCTCTTGTTCTGCTCGCCCGGATGACTCACCTCCCCCCAGCCTCAACCCTCATGTTGAAACAAAGCTGAAAAGAGCCTCCCCACCGAAACTGCGACTTGCCGCCGCTAGCCTTCTGATGGCTTGCGTGAGGTTCCTGCCTTCCCGACCTTCTGAAGCCATTTTGGTGCCGTCTTTTCCCCCTTTTTGGCAGGGTGGAGGACTGGTCTTGGAGACCACGCTCTGACTTGTCTGAGTTTCTGGGTTGACACTGTGGGACTCGGCAGCTTTCTGACTCTTGGAGCATGGGATGGACACTAAGGGTGGGCGTTTAGCATGGGGCTAGGCTGGCAAGAGACCTGTAAGGTAAATGACACCAAGAAGTTGCTTCCAAGCTCATTGCAGGAGCACCCTGGGAAGAAGGCCTAACAGCCTAGGACTTGTGGTGTCACATTTTGTGGATATCTCTTTCCTGTGTTCCTCTGCTCATCCATCCATCCACCTGCCCGTTCATCTGTCTGTCGTCCATCTGTCTGCCCCTCCCTCTCTCCCTCCTTCCCTCCCTCCCTTCCCTCCCCCTCTCTCTTTGTTTGTGATTTTTGGCTCTTCCCAAAGATCTGATTTCCCCTTCTGCCTTTAGTGAAGCCTCCATCTCAGGAACGTGCGACTTTAGTGACTCATGAAACCAGAGGCCGAGAGAAGTCAAGCTGGCAAAGAATTCCTCAGCAGTCCCTGCCCTCCTGCCTTTTTTAACAACAGGAAGTTCCTCCTGGTATCCGCCACGCCCCACACTCCCATATACCCCCACGATGCCTACCCTTGAGCTCCGGAGCTTCGAGGTCCCGCTCAGCTGCAGTCACCCACCCCAGGGAGTGAGGGGGCTGGGCGGCGTGGCATGGGTGGGGTGGCTGGGTTGGCGTGGGTAACTCTTTAATAATCTAGAGCTTGGTTTTGTGCTCAGGAAGGAATCTGAAGAAACGTGACTTCAGTTTTTAAAATGAGTATTTGGAAATCTTTTGTTCCTTAAACTTTCCACTCCAGTTTTCATTTTGTGCTCTGGCTGACTGTAGCAATCAACCGAGAAAGATGGTGAGACTTCCGGCTCTTCCCTAGCCACCTCTGAGGCAACGTGTCCCCCAACCCCACCGCCCGCTCGCTCATGATAAGTTACTGGCACAGGCACTGCTGTCCTGTGCTGGCCCAGGCTCTGTCAAAGGCTCCTTTCTCCCTCTGTATTTAAGAGGAGTTGGGCCGAAGGGACTGTTTGTGTACCACTGTGCTCACACGTGACCTTGGGCTTGGCTTAGGGCTATGTTCTTGCCATCTTAAAGTGTTTTGTTTTTTTTTTTTTTTTTTGGAAATAGTTGGCTGTTTAGCGCTAGTCTATACAGCTCAGTCCCATGTTTCTGAAGAAGGGGCCTTGCCAGAGATGTGTGTTAGTGTCAGAGCGGAGGTGTGCCCATAGAAGGTCACCAAGTGGGGGAAAAGGGCATCCAGAGGCTGGTATTGAAGGGTGGGGAGAAAGGGCAAGGTAGGAGGGAGCTCAAAAGCTTTTTGAACCGGAGGAATAATAGGTCTGGGAATTGTACGGAATTCAGGAAAAGAATAGCTCCCCATTAACATGCCTACTTGTGAGACAGTTCTGTTTAGCGCCCCAGTCCTTGGCCTGCTAGTGTGATAATAGCCCATAACACTGTCCCAGTGTAACTGCCAAACAGCGGTCACCTTCACTTCGAGTACCGGTGTGGTGGGTTTCTCTGACAAGCAGCGGGTTTTTCCGAGACCCCATCCCCTCCGCTGGGGGAAGCAGAAGCCAAGTCGGTCAGGCGGCATTACCACAGAGCCACCACCAATGGCCGGTGTAAAGTTGGCCACTCGCACATATTTATCAAAGCCAGAGGTAAGATCAGATGGTGTTCCTCAGGAGCTGTTGTCACTGTTGTCGGTTGTTGTTGTTTTGAGACAGGATCTCTTATTGGCCGAGACCTCATCCTTCAGGTGCAGCCGGCTGGCACGTGAGTTCCAGGGACCCACCTGTTTCTGCCTTCCCAGTGCTGAGGTGGATTTCAAGATTTCAAGAGCACGCCTCTGTGCTTGCCTTTTTTATTTTTATTTTTATCTTTTCTGTGAGTCCTAGGGATCAAACTCAGGTCCTCATGCTTGACATACAAGCACTTTGTCCGGTGAGCCACTCTCTGGGTATGGTGAAACTTCTTACTGGTTACTTAAACCTGTAGGCTTTTGGAGCCCCATCCCCAC
This sequence comes from Mus pahari, assembly GCF_900095145.1. Lineage (NCBI taxonomy): Eukaryota > Metazoa > Chordata > Mammalia > Rodentia > Muridae > Mus > Mus pahari. Next base: position 33,486,819 of record NC_034609.1, read on the forward strand.
CCGGGACTCTTCGTCTCTGCCAAGTCTCATTTTCCTCTGGGTCCATTTGTTGACGAGGCCGACTGTCCTTGATGTCTCGAATTGGGTGGATCTGTTGGAGAACATCCTCCAAGGCAGAGCATCTTTAGGAAGGTGAGGGGGCTAGGGATCCAGGAGTAGTCCTTGGCGTCCTTGTTGCCATGGTCACCTGCAGCTACAGCAGGATTAGGAGCTGATGGTGTGTTTCCCTTTGGGCGAGGGCATGGGAACTCTAGTGTAGAGGGGCTGAATTGAGCATGTGCGGTTCATCATCAGTGGTTGGAGCTAGGATTTACTCTTGTTTGTTTTCCCTTTGAGTGGGGTTTCTCAGCCCCGTGCCTTACCCACCCGTGGAACTCCCACTATGAAGCTAATCAATGCTTTTAACACAGTGCCCCCCTGGCGTTTGGGCACCTTTAATACACACAGGTATCGATCTGTATCTCCCGTCTTACTCAGCAGTGGGCTTTAAGATGTGGCTGTCCCTCCACTCATTGGAAACTTACTGAGATGACCCAAAGAGCTTTTGTTTATGGGTTAAAGCTATCGATAGTCACCATGCTTGCGGCTTAAAACAGAGACACTTAAAGTATGTACGGACTCACTTGAAAAAAGCCGTGACGAATGCATCGTGTGTTGATGCGGATAACATTTTGGTGTTGCAACGAAAATGGTTTTGTCCCAGCAGACTCCCTTTTCTAGACAGATGACAGTTTGTTCCTCAGTGTGGAGGGGGTTTCATGAACGACGGAAACTTAGGAAGCGAGTTTGGTTTGCGTGGTCTTATAATACACATGCTGGAAAAGGAGCCATGGGGTGGATTAAATTTTAGCAAAACTCTGTTTAGGATTAATGGGATCTGGACCTTAGCTTCTGAATGATATCATTGCTGGTATTGAAAAGGCCGTGCTGCTTGACAGATGTTCTGTGCCTTACCAGAACACTTCCTGGTGTGGTGTGTGGGATTTGTAGTGTCTCATTCAAAACCCCTCATTTTAAAATGGTGAATGGTTCATTTTACTATTTATTTTGCAATTCTTACTGCATAGGCTATTATAAATATCCTGAGATAGCCTTTGCCTTGCTAAAGAGCACAGGCTGATGGTTTTTAGCACATTATTGAGGTGTCTAAATACCACCGCAACCTTATCTCTTATTTTAATTCTAAAATCTTTTTTTTTTTTCCCAAAGTGAGACTTCATATTCTTTCTATATCTCCAGCCCAGGAGAACCCATGTTTTGTCTGTATGGATTTGCCTATTCCGGATATTTCACATAATTTGACTTTTTTTTTTCATAATGCGTTGACCTTTCTGATTGGTGTCGTTCACACTGCAGCCTGGGTTGGGGGTCCACCCGTGTTGTTGCCTGTAGTGGTACCCTGTGCTTATTTGTGATTAAATTGCACCCGACTCTAGGGATGCGTGTGGCATTTTGTTTCTCTGGTCATTGGTAGGTGGCTCTTCAAAGTGCTTTCACTTTAGAACCATTACAAATGATGCCATAAAGTGTCTGTTTGCTTGAGTTTGATGCACATCTTCAACACTCTTGGCTCTGTTTGCTTTTGAGTGTCACTGATCTGGTGGGTAACCATAGCTTGATGTCCCAGCTCCTGTGACCACACATTACCACCCACCCACCGGACTTTGCTGTGACAGCCCCAGCTCCTGCCTTCCCAAACGAAGTAGGGAGAGATGAAAGAAACCGGCTCTGGGGTCGTCTTTTACACCTACAGTCTTGGGGGTTTCCTGGGGTGGGGCGGGGCTTAAAGGGCAAAGAGAGTTTGTTCTCTTACGGTAAGATCTGTATAAAATGAGTTGCCAGATCCAAAAAGGACCTGACCAGGGTTCCCCGGGTTTCTCTTGTACAGACAAAATGGTGTTGTTAAATCCATTTGGAGCATGTGTGTTTGCTGGGACTTCGAGTTGGTGCGCAAAGGGACTTCCTTGTGTCTCTGCCCATCTTTCTCTTTCTGATCTGATTGGTTACGGTGAGAATGTCACTGAAGCGGTGAGGCTCTGCTCTGTAGCTTGTGTCTTTCACTAGAAAGAATATCCACCCTCCCAGCGAATGACTGACTGTGTGAGGTTCCTCAGACCGACAAGAGGCAGCACCCGCCCGTATCAAGTTGGTGTTTGTGACCTTTGCTGATTCGGATGTAGGTGGTTTGCTGTAGGCTGACGTGATGCCTGATACAGAGGGATGAGAAGTAATTGTATAGAGGACCGTGTGATGTAATAGTGTCGGCGTGATCTCTTATTTATTTAAACTATTGGCAATGTTCTATTTATTTCTAGGCTACCTTGGGGGAGCTCCACACACACACTGCACACCCCCTATCCACTCCGTTGTAAACCCCGATGGTTAAATAGACTCTGCTTTTGTAACCTGAAATAAAACATTTGAAAGTCATCATTGTTGTCCATGGGTGTGCACGGGTGTGTCTCACCGTGGTTTTAACCTCCCTTTTTCCCAGTGTCCAGGGGTGTCACTCATCCTTCGTTGCCAGTCACCCTCACGTACTTTTTAGTGACGTGTCAAGGGCATGGTACTTTGAAGGGCCCTGCATTGGGGATGGGAACTCGAGGTCCAGGAAAGAGATCCTGAACGGAGGATGATGGTCTTAGAATGGAAGCAAAAGGTGGATGAGAGGGAGACTTGGCACACTAAGGCAGGCCTTGGGGCAACTCCTAGGCCCCGCCCCTCTCCAGCATCTCTCTTGCTCTCACCATGGGATGGGTGTGTATATTCAGGTCCACCACACTGAAAAACACAAGTGCGCTCTTGGAGTGTGCCAGGTTCAGAGGAGCCCCATATTCTAAGCAGGAATGCTATGGTTCACCTGAGGTGTAGTGTGTCCTCTCCCCAAAGGTTCATGTAACAGGGAGGTTGCTCCCCAGAGGTTCCTGGAGGACCTGTGACTTCACTGCAACTTGGGTTATCAGCTGTGGCACAGGCCGGACATGGTGGTGCATGCCTTCCATGGACAAACCCAGGAGGCGGAGGGGCGGGGGCGGGGGCACAGGCTGTACATGGTGGTGCATGCCTTCCACGGACAAACCCAGGAGGCAGAGGGGCAGAGGGGCAGAGGGGCGGAG
>NC_034609.1:33489988-33496911 GCF_900095145.1 Mus pahari
GAGGGGCGGAGGGGCGGAGGGGCGGAGGGGCGGAGGGGCGGAGGGGCGGAGGGGCGGAGGGGCGGAGAGGCAGAAGCAGAGGCAAAACAGAGGCAGAGGCAGAGACAGAGATAGAGACAGAGGCAGAGGCAGAGGCAGGCACTTCTCTCTGAGTTTGAGGCTAGCCTGGTCTTCATAGTGAGTTCCAGGCCAGCCAGGGCTACACAGTGAGACCCTGTCTCAGAAGATCAAAATCAAACAAGAATAACAGAACATGTGTTATCTTGTGCCCTGTGTACTGCTGTGCCAGGAAACACCAACCAACCTGCCTGAAGCACCTCTCTGCTCAGATCCGAGGTTATTGAAAGCTATGGCTCACACTGCTTTTATTGCATTAACGAAAATATCTGCTTTAATAGAAACACAATAGTTTAGATGTGGGAAACGAAAGGCTTACTGTTTCCCTACCGCCACTTCTCAGCATGTATCTAATTAGTCTCTCTTTGATTGTCTGCTGTCAAACTCATCCGTCCTATTAGCTTGCAAATTTTCTTCCACTTTTAATAAACGGTAAATTTATATGTTTACCAAAGGGCTGTTTAAAAATAAATCTTACATTTCTATTAAATGCTTGCTTTGCGCATCTATTTTGTATATTCAAGGTTGTGCTAAAAGGTTTCCAGTTATGAAGGAGCTTTGGTTTGAGTGGGTTTTAAAGCTTGCTTCTAGAAGGCTTCGTGGTACGCGGTGCCTGCAGCGTGTTCTGTTCCCTGCGTGGTTTTCCTGATTGGCCACTGGGACGCACCTCTCCCACAGTCTTGTGTTCAGCTTGGAAGTATTTCTAGCCAATGTGAGGCCCTGCCTGAATGTGGCTCTGAGTTAGCTCCTGTAGCACCGTCAGCCACCACTTAACTCTCAGGGCTGACTTCTCCAAGCCGCCTGCATATCGCAGGGCCCAGAACTCGGGTTACTCTAAGACCCCCAAACTGCCATGCCCGTGACACAAAGTCAAATCACCCGGAAAGACGGACTCTCAGACAGACATGTCTCTGGAGGGCATTTTATTCGATTAATAATGAGGGCAGTGCCATCTCTGGTCAGGTCCCAGTCCTGGGCTCTATAAGAAAGCAGGCTGAGCAAGCCATGAGGAGCAAGCCAGTAAGCAGCACCCCTCCTTGCCCTCTGCTTCATTCCCCCTTCCAGGGACCTACCTTAAATTCCCATCCTGTTGTGACCTGGGACTGGAAAGATGAAGTTAACCCTTTCCTCCCTAAGTGTTTTTTTTTTTTTTTTGGTCAGTGTTTTGCCACAGCAACAGAAAGCCAACCAGGACAGGGCTTTGTTTGTTCTAAATCTAAAGAACAAAACTGACCTTTTAGGCTGAAGGAAATGTTTTAGTGTCATGTCAGTGTGCCATGGTCATGGCAAAATACCCGGGAAAAACAAGTAGGAAGGTGCATTTTGGACCTCAGCTTTAGAGATTTTTTTTTTTTTTCAGTCCATGCAGTCGGGCCCCATCCCTGTGGGCTTCTGTGGTGGCCAAGCATGGCAGGGTATGTGTGGTAGAGCAAAGCCACTTCCTTCACAGATGGCCAAGAAGCAGAGAGTAGAGACTCCACCTTCCCCAGTTTCCACCAGCTTCCAATAGACCAGCCATGGCTATCCGTGGATTAACCTATTGATTAGGTTAGCATCCCCCCATGTTCCAGTCACTCACTCAAAGCACACGTCTGAATATTGATGATGATATGATGATATGGTGAGATGAGGTAATGTCTTCTTAAACCAATGCAATCATAAAATATATTTTTCAATATGGGGGTTTGCTGGGTGACCCCGATCCCTGTAGCTTTTCTCTCTAGAATCTTTCATTCCTTCTTTGGGATTTCCTATCTCATCCCATCCATTCGGGTTTAATGAGGATCACAACCTGCTGGCCACAGCCAACTGGCCAGAGATGGCGTATAAGAAAAGTCAAACCTTTGCTGTTTGGATCTGTAACTACGGGAAGTATAGTGCCTACTTGGAGCCAATTGGTTCACTCAACAAATGGTTTATTGGGTGTCTGCTACGTGTTGGCATGGTCCAGACTCTGGGGATGTAGCCAGCAGTGGACATGTTTCCTGCTGGATGGAGGATATTAGTCTGAGAAAAACCAAGCCACCATATTAGAGCAGAAACAAGAGACAGGAAGAACACTGGCGTCATTTCAGTCGGCCGCCGGTTCAGGTTGTCCCGGGAGAGCTCCCGGCTTGATGAGGTAGTGAGGTAGCATGTGGCTTTTGGCCAGCAATTCTCATCATTTTGCCTGAGTTGGTTGGAGATATGCAGGCCCACAGTCCACTCAAGGACCCACCTCAAAGCTCCCAAGAGGCAGATGCCACAGTTGGATCATTTCCTACAAGCACTTTGCAAGTTAAGCTCAGGCTGGCCCCCTCCTCCCCACACTGTAGTGGGCTATCTCATTCACTCATTGACTCTTGCAACCACCATTTGCTGCCCTAAGGACCCAGCCCCCCACCCCCACCCCAAGGAGCTCCCATTACCTTTTGGAGGATGTGACAAGGAAATAAGAAGCCTCAGCAGGATCTGAGACCTTCCAACGGGACTCGTCCACTAGCCGTTCAGGGGGTCTCCCTTCTTGGTTTCTCTCTCCACTCCCCAGCCAACCCTGCTCTTTTCCAGCCCTCGAACCACAGGAGGCCAAGCGGTGCTATGGTAGACTTCCCTCCCGTGGCTTCCCATGCATTCTTCTTATCTCCCTGGATCCATCTTTCCACAGATTTTTTTTTTTCAGATTTTCATCTCCATCTCAATACCTTCCAGAACTCTGAATCCATATACACCCAGGTACCCACCGATACTTGTCTTTGTCCGAATGTGCTAGACATCTTCCAAGCTCCCTTTTCTTTGGTCTCTGCCCTTCCCAACCTTGCCTTTTGTCCTTGAGGCTGGTGGGTATGGACTGACTCTATAATAGGCCCCTGGCAGCAGTATCATCATCATCATCATCATCATCATCATCATCATCATCATCATCTACTGGTTAGGGTTTGCATTCAATATTCAGTTCTAAACGTAGAACTTAAAAGAAGATGGATGGGAACCAGTAGGCTGGGAGTATATTTATCCTAACAGAGTTAACTTGGGAGGAGGGGATGTAGCGATGTAGCTTGGTACAGAATGCTTGCTCACACAGGAGGGACCCAAGATCTGACCCCTGCCCCAGGCAGAGTTTAACCTGGGACTGGCTGTGTGCCTGAACCGATACGTGACATGCTCTGTAGAGCTAGTCCCTCCCGTTCCCGGTTGCTTCTTCTTCTTACTCCTTGTGGCCTGAAGTGTTAGCAGCCAAGTCCATTGTCACGGTTCCCAGTTCTTCATAGTACTCACAGGTCCCTTGGATTTCATCCACATGTTTGTAAAAGACCTTTGTAACAAATCCCCCCCCCCCTTTGAATGATGCAATTTGAAGGCACCATTTGTTGTCTCGTGGGACCTGGGCTGAATTAGTAATTGTCACTGGAGACGGGGGGCCCCAGGAAACAACCTGAATATTCTGGGATTGGGTCAATTCATTATTCAAGAAGGACAGAGGGAAATAGAACGTGGATTCTCCGTGGCAGGCGGGGACAATCACAATTGCAGAGAGAATTATCAGCAGTGGAGACAGCGATGATAGGCAGGTGGAAAAGAAAACAGATTTCAAATGGTTGCGGCCCATGGTTTCTATGGTGACCAAGGGGGGGGGTGGCGGTTAAAGATTTTGGAGTTACCTGGATTCTTCAGAGAGCACACAGAGGAAAAAGGAGAATTTTCAAAGTATAGGCATTTCAGAATACAGGGAGGATCAGAAGCTACTGAGGATGGTCTCAGAAGGTCTCTTATCTCTCAGGGGGCAAAGGGCAGAGATGATGGAGGCAGATTTTCTCTATTTACCCTTTCTGTGTGTGTGTGTGCTTTGTTTTCAAGTCACGGTTTCTCTTTGTAGCCCTGGCCGTCCTGGAACTCACTCTGTAGACCAGGCTGGCCTTGAACTCAGAAATCCGCCTGCCTCTGCCTCCCGAATGCTGGGATTAAAGGCGTGCGCCACCACTGCCCAGCTTATTTACCCGTTCTTGAAAGCCCAAGTGAAATAACCAAACCTGAACATTTGCGGAGGCAAGTCTCCTACACTGTGGAGAGAGAGGCGTCCCCCTGGACTTACAAGGCAGAAAGGTACAAGCAAATGCAGAGAAGGCAGAGGCATTTGAATCGATGTCTCTTGAATCTCATCTGTTTTACTGCCAGAGGCAGCCATTTCCCATCCCCCACGCCATGTGTGAGAACCAGCCCTCTTTTAACCCTGGTCCTGGTTTCTGCACACCTATGGTTCCTCCAGGCCCCATCCACACTTGGTAAACTGTTTCCCTGTAAAGGAAGCGTCCTCCCCAAATCACCCTAATACAAGGGCGCCACCTGTTTTCCGTTAGTACCCGGATGGAGTCGCAGGAGGCTAGGCAGCATCTTTCTAAATCTAAATCCCTCTCCTAGTCCCATTGAGCCAGTTGCCCTCCGAGGCTCAGCTCTGTGATAGGCTCCCAGCTACTCAAGTCGACAGCCTTACTTACATTCAGCATAGATTTGTGTCTTTCCCCTAGCCTCTGCCCAGCGAACACTTCCAATTCAACCTTATACAGCACCAGCAGCTGATACTGAAAGACTTATTTTATTATGAAGTACGTGCATATCTGTATGTGCCTACGCACGTGAATAAAGGCACAATAAGATAACATTAGATCCCCCAGAGCTAAGGTTACAGACAGTCATGAGCCTCCGGACGTGAGTGCTGGGAGTGAACTCAGGTCTCCAGTAAGAGGGTTGCAGTCCCTGAGCCCCTCGGTCATCCTTCTGGTCCCAGGAAGCTGGTGCTTGCGATGACTTCTTTGGCCATCTTGTTGGTCCAGGTCACCAGCCTTTCCTGATGACTAGGCGTCTGGTACAGGCCCTGCACCGGAGCCTCACACATTGTTCTACCTGCTCTCTGTTTTTCTCTCTGGCCCCCTGAAACCACAGCGTCCCTCAAAATAAATCGCCCCATCTCCGACGTCTTCCCTTGGCATCTCCAATGACATTCAAAGCCCTTTTTCTTCATCGTCCCCATGATACCACACGAGCTGGCCTTGCCTGTTTCCTACAGTGTGATCCACTGTCCATATGTTTTCCCCTCTGTCTCCAGGTCCTTCCCTTCATCTCACCAACCTAGCAACCTTCCTGCACACACCAAAGAGCTCCTCCACCTCAGCACCCTTGTGCCTCCTGCGCCTGTGCTTTCATGGTAGCCAGACTAAGTCTCATGTTAGTCAGGTGTCTGCTTGAATCTTTAATATTCCCCTTTACAGAGAATCTCAAAGGGCATCCCTGTTTCCGTGTTTGCCTTTTTTTTTTTTTTTTTTGAAACCCTTATGGCTCCTATACATTATATATATATATATATATATATATATATATATTTTTTTTTTTTTTTCCTTCCCAGCCATAGACGTCACAAAGAGACTCAATAGAGATTCACTGAATGAAGATGATGAAGCAAAATACATGATGTCTTTCCCAACCCAGCCAGTGTGATGTCAGCCAGCAGTTCCCAGAGGAAGTGGTGGTGTCCGGTGCCATTGGGCCACACATCTAAGGGCAGTAGAACACACCAAAGGAAGTCCTATTATGGGCTCATCTGACTGCTTAGAGCCTTGCTTCCCAAGGCACAAGACCTGTCCCTTCACCTTTGTCTCCTCGCCGTCTCCCCATGCTCCCCATGCTCAAAAGCACATGTCGGGAAGATAGATGGTTAACATTTTCTTCAAAGAGCTACAGTGGAATTTACATCACAGGATCGTTCTTGGCGCTGTGGCACGAGGTGAATGGACCAGCTTCCTCTAGCAACATCCCCATCTTGGACTTGAGTGCCACAGCATGCAGCTAGCACCAGCTAATTGTGGAATGTTTTGGGTACCATTCTCCTCTTCCTCCTCCTCTTCATCCTCCTCCTCCTCCCTCCCTCCCTCCCTTCCTTCCTAACTAGAGTCAAAGCCTCTGGGCCTTTCTTTCCCTTAGGAGGGAGTTTCTCCTGCCTTCAGTGTTAGAAACTGGGGCAGTTGGGAGTTAGTGGATGTTAGAAAACATTTAAGTCCATTTTCTGTTGCTATAACGGAATGCCACAGGTTAGGTAACTCATAAAGACAAAAAGGTTATTTGACTGGTTATTTTGGAGGCGTCTGGTGAGGAGGACTCTGACTGCATAACCTGGAGGAAGGCACCAAATGGTGAGACACAAGCATGCCAGCTTAGGTTTGCTTGGGTTTTGTTTTTGTTTGCTAATATATGTGGTGAGACACAAGTATGCCAGCTTAGGTTTGCTTGGGTTTTGTTTTTGTTTGCTAATATATGTGGTGTATGTGTTCACGTGTGTGCACATGCACGCATGTGCATGTGGAGGCCAGAGGTTAACATTGGTGGTTTTTCTTGATTGCTCTCCACCTTAATTTTTTTGAGACAGAGTCTCTCCAGTTCGACTGGCTGGCCGGCAAGCTCCCAGGGGCTGCCTGGCTCCCATTCCCCAGAACTATGATTATAGACTTGCGCTTGGCTTTGGACACGGGTGCCAGGGGTTCAAACTCAGGCCCTCATTCTTGTGGACTCACTCAGTTTTACCAACTGAGCCATCTTGCTCACCCCTCTCATTCTCTGTCCTCTTCTTGGATAGCAGAGCTCCATCTTCATGGCTTTATGTGATCCTAATTACCTCTGAAGACCCTCCCTCAAAATATCATTAACATGAATACATTATCTGTTCTGGGACACACATCTCAAACATCAAAAAAAGTTCTCAAGTTCTCTCTCTCTCTCTCTCTCTCTCTCTCTCTCTCTCTCTCTCTCTGTGTGTGTGTGTGCTTTGTTTTCAAGTCACG
>NC_034609.1:33497122-33511178 GCF_900095145.1 Mus pahari
TGTGTGTCTGTCTGTCTGTCTGTCTGTCTGTCTGTCTCTATGTCTTTCTGTCTCTGTTTCTGTCTATCTCTGTCTGTCTTTCTCTATCACTGTCTCTGTCTCTCTCTGTCTCTCTCTCCCTCTCTCTCCTTCCCCTCCCTCATCCCTCCCTCAATTTTGCTGAGGATTGATTTAAGGTCTCATTATCTATGCTGTTGTACTACTGAGCTCTAGCCTCAATTTCGGAGAACCTTAGTCCCCAGGGGCTGGGAGATCCCCAGGGTGAGCCATGTTCCTAGGGCTCCCCCCTGTAATAGGGTTATATGAGCAGCGCCTGGTTTTTGAAAAGCTTTCAAAGGGGGAAACTTTCTGAGAGAGATTTCTCGAAGGTTGGATCTGAATGTGGCTCCGCTGCTGTCGGGTTTTTATTGGGGGTTTGAAGCTTCTCTTCTAGAACAGGGATCTGGCCTTGTTGCCTTTCCGGTCCATGGGGATTAGCTGATAGGCAGCCAGGAAGGGAGAGAAACGGTTCAAACAAATCCCAGCCCAGCCCCTGTTAATTGATGTGTCTCCCCCACACAGAGGAGACTGAAGACCACTACAGATGGCAGTACCTACTGCGTACCTGCGAGATTTTTTTTTTCTTTTTTACATGTGGTGGTAGTAGAATACTTATTTTCTTATTTTATTGTTAGAATATAAAAGTTCATATATATTCTCCCACTTCAGAGCACTGCATTCAGAATAATTGAATCCATATTGCCATACCTTGGTTATTCATATTTCCTCCAACATAAACAGCTTCTTATGTTTTTTAAAGCAGAGCATCATTTTGTGTTGTAAGTAGAGTTTAGAGAAATCCCAACATATCATGGGAAGATATCTTAGAAACACTGAGTGGTGATGCCTAGCTCCTTGGCCATGCTAACATGGAAGGTTATGAAATATGACGTGTTTTATTGTTACCCTACAGTCACTTCTTAATAAGATATCTGGTGGAGATATTACTGCTGCCTACCACAATTCTCCAAATGGAACACAAAGAAAAGACACTAGAGGTTTTGTTGCTGTTGTTGTTGTTGTTGTTGTTGTTGTTGCTGTTGCTGTTGCTGTTGTTGTTGTTTTTAAATGACTCTCATCCCAGGAAGTGCACAGCAAACCCCACCATGCTTACTGTGCAGAAAACCCTCATGTTCTTGTTATGCCACAGTCCATCACTGGAACAATTAGCACTGGCATCTTAAAGGTCGATTGCCATTTCACATAGACAGCATGTGACACGGATGGTTTTGATGATGATCTGCGAGATTTCTTATCCCTCATTTTGTCCCGATGCACAGATACTTCTGCTCAGGGTTAACCAACAGAGCTCATTTTTAGAAAGACCACAGCATCAGGAGAGCACAGCTTTTCCCTCTGACCAGGGAGAGTGCATGCCCCAGAGAAAGGGCTTCAGCAACCCTTGCATCAGCCAAGGAGACAGGACCCAGTTCTGTGCTCCATAGATCCTACACTATGGCATCTTCTCCAATTATTCTGCCCAGAGTTGGGGATTTTTGGTCCAAAGCTCGGAGCAAGGAGAGTCACAGTGTGGGCGGAAGGCCAGAGGGCACAGGAACTGTTTGGTCATGCCACATTTTCCCTCCCTCTTTTCCTCCCTCCTTCTGTCTTTCTCTCCCTCTCTCCTTCCCTCCCTCCCTCCTTTCCTCCCTTCCTCCTGTCTTTCTCTCCCTCCCTGTCTCCCTTTGTCCTTCCCTCCCTCCCTCCCTCCCCCTCCCTCCCTCCCTCTCCCTCCCTTCTTCCTCTTCCCATTCCACCACCTCCCCCTCCAGTTTTTTTCTCCCCTTTCATGTCTTTGGCCCTTGGTTTCCCACCTCTGATTTCCTCTGACTTTTTTCTTCACTGTTAGATCACACACACACACACACTTCTGAAGTTTGAGTTTGTGCTCTTCCAGTCTCAAAGCCACACACCTGCCAGCCCAGGATGACATCTCCTGCCTGGCAGTGTGGGTCTCAGCTTCCAGTTCCAGCAGCTTGGATCAGATATCTGCACAAGCCCAGTCAGGGACAGGGAAGGGGGCAGAAGTCAGGTGGCATAGTCCTGGGCCATCTGCCCTGTGAGCAGGGTTGAGTTCTCTCAGAAATAGGCAATGGCTGAGAAAGAAATGAGTGTTACATTGGATTCACGTGGGTAGAATCTTTGTCTATTGCTCCAGGCGGGCTTCTGGATATTAAACAGAAGGACATTTGCACAGGTGATCAGCCAAGTGTGCGTTCTAACTGCTGTTTAGGAGTTATCGGACCCCGAACAAGCAACTCAGTGTCTGAGCCTTAATTTGTTTATCTGTTTAGTATCTGTCTCATAGAATTGTTGGGGATTAACAAAAGCAGCGCTATTACAGTCAATCTTTCAGAAAAACCATAATAGTCTTAAAAATTAACCCTCTCTCTATTCTAGGATCTCCAACAGCTCTGTGGAACCCAAAGGCCAAGCCGACCTTACAGTAAGGGGCATCTGACCAGGTGGTGCTCGGCTAGTTTCACTTTGAGGAAAGCAGTGAAGGTTTTGCCACATCACCGCGGGTATCTCTACTACAAGGGAGGCAGTGCTTTAGAATGTGGGTCCAGGTTGTTAGAGCCACACCCCGGCTCTCTTCCCAATTGCCCATGGGCTGTAAAGCTCAGTGCTCAGTGCCTGTCTTCAGTTGTAGACTGAATCATAGCATCTCTCCTAAAGGATGAAGGCGGGTGTCCAAGCAACCCATTCTGCATCATGACCGGAGTCTTCCATGGGGGGCTGGAGAGATGGCTCAGCAGGTAAGAGCACCCAACTGCTCTTCCAAAGGTCCTGAGTTCAAATCCCAGCAACCACATGATGGCTCACAACCATCCGTAACGAGATCTGACTCTCCTTGAGTGTCTGAAGACAGCTACAGTGTACTTACATATAATAAATAAATAAATCTTAATAAAAAAGAAAGAAAGAAAGAAAGAAAGAAAGCCTTCCACGAAGCTGAGATAGAGAAACAGAGCAAACACGGAACAGAACAATTAAGTAATTAAAGCGAGCCAACAAGTTAATGTGGGAGGGGCCAGGTCTCTGTGGGCAGGTGGTCCTGGGCTGTATAAGAAATATAGCAGAACAAGCAATAGAAAGGAACCTAGCAACCCTGCCTCAGTTCCCGCCTCCAGTTCCTGCCTTAGTGGCCTCTACCTTGAGCTCCTCAGACTTCCCTCAACTGTAGCATATAGTCCAAACAACCAGTTTCCTCCCTAATTTGATTTTAGTCTTGGTGTTTATCACAGCAATGGAAAGCAAACCAGAGTAGTAAATGAAAGCCATGGTGTGTGCAGGTGTGTGTGTGTGTGTGTGTGTGTGTGTGTGTGTGTGTCCCTGTGTCAATGGAGCCAGAGGACAACAACCTCAGGTGTCATCCTCAGAAATGCCATTCACTTCCTTTGAGACAGGCTCTCTGATTGGTCTCGAGTAGCTGGCCAGAACCCCACCGGGATCCTTCTGTCTCCGGCTCCCTTGTGCTACAGTCACAAGGACCCGCCATTTGGCACGGGTTCTGGGGTTATTTGCAGGTCCTTGTGCTGTGCAAAGGCAAGTGCCCTCACCACCAGAGAGCCTCTCTTATGTTTTGGGGGTTGGCCTCAAACTCAGTGTATCCAAGGATCCTATTGAGCTATTAATCCTCCAGGCATGTGGGGCCACACCAGTGAAATCTTGGGGTGGGGGATGTCCTAAACCCCAATCAGGTGGCCTCGATGCCCTCCCCGTCCCTATGGCAGGCCCACCCTTCGTCACAGAGAAATGTGGCCCACGACAAGAAACGAGTGAGTGTCCACGGCAGAACATTTCCACTTTATTCTCTGTAAACTCTTCTTTGGTAAACAAGAAGACAGGGGAACCCAAAGAGAAAAGGAACACACGTCAAGAACACAAGGAGAGGGCAGTCACCCTCCACAGTAGCTCTGAGAAGACAGATCATTAGCAAGCTGGCGGGCAGAACCTGGAAATCTGGGGTCAGCGGTGGCCCTGGGAGAAAGGGGGAGGGATGGCGCAGCAAGAGGGAATCCACTCTGTGGGACTCAGAAGCCTAAATCATACAGCGGAGGAACTCATGCATCAGAGACACGGAAGCTTCCCCTGCGGCCCCGCCCACCAACCGTGTGGCTGGTGACCCACCTCAGGCACAACTGTCCATCAGGCCGAAGGACTGAACACTACCGGCCGCCCTCTCTCCATCTCTCCTTTCCAGCTCCACAGGCTGGTGTGTGCAGGTGGCAGGGGGTGGGGACGTCTGGGAAGGAGTGTCAAGAGAGTCAGGACGGTGGGGGCGGGGCTTAAGGGAGGCGCAGCTGCAGCAGCCCCTGTCCCTTCACCCCTTTACACAGGGGGCTCACTGCAAAGCACAATCTCCAGGTCCTTTCTGTAGAGCTTCCCCGCCTCAGCCAAGGACATGACACTCTTCCTGTAGGTGGTGAGCTGTTGGATGTTCATCTCCTGGCGGGGGGAGGGGGGTGGGGGGGAGGGGGGGAGAAGTGAGAGCGGGTTTAGTGCATGGCCTTGCCCAAAGGAGTCTCCTGCGCCAACACAGTCATGAAGACACCGAACGAACCTTCCTGTCAACTCATCCTATGGTAAGGAGTCTAGATGGACAAAAGGCATGGATTTTGCAGCCAGGTAAAGCTGGGTTAAAACCCTCTCACTGACTGACTGGCTGCATTGTTTTGAGAAAAGTGGTCAATTTTTCTGGGGCTCAGCACCCTTAGCTGAAAAATGGGAACACCAATGACCCTTTTCTCCAGGTGACATGGTGATGGCCATTGGTCCAGAGAGGGGGACTACTGTTGTGGTCTCTGAATGACTCAAGTCTACTTTTCCACCTTTCCAGAGCTCCATTTATTCCTCCTCTTCCTCCTCCTCCTCTTCCTCCTCTTCCTCTTCAGAGCTCCATTTTTCCTCCTCTTCCTCCTCCTCCTCTTCTTCCTCCTCCTCTTCCTCTTATTTTTCCTCTTCCTCCTCCTCCCTCCTCCCTCTCCTCCTCCTCCTCCTCCTCTTCTTTCTTCTTCTTCTTCTTCTTCTTCTTCTTCTTCTTCTTCTTCTTCTTCTTCTTCTTCTTCTTCTTCTTCTTCTTCTTCTTCTTGTAATCATTGGCAGATATCTTAAACACTCACTTCCCCTTTCAGGTTGATGATTCCTTATCTCAATTACACCAATGGGGGGGGGGGGAGAATGCTAAAGGCTAAGCCACTTACTTCAAGGTTGGATTACCTCATCAAAAACATCTTCAGTCCCCCAGAGTCTCAAACTTCACCTACTTACCTGACCTACCTGTGTTTTGTGTCTCACCCCCGCTCTGCCCCCACCTTCCCCCCCCCCCAGGGCTCGACTGTCGAGTGTTTTTCTTATACAGTTTGGAGACAACCTCTCACATCACTTATTCTCAGCTTTATGTCACAGTCCCCACCCAAAGGCAATTTGCACACATTGAGAAACATCTTTCCTCAATGTTGTAAAGTTCCCAAAAAGGTTGTGTAATTTGTACACACTGGGGAAGGATATGTGCCTAACTACATATAGTTTACACATAATCAAGGAAAAGACCTCCTTTTGGGGGAGGGGGGAGTGTGGCAGGGAGAGACAGCCTAATTTCATGTCTTGGAATTCTGTTCAAAACTTGGGGAAAGCAGGGAGAGCTACCGATGTTCACTTCCATCAGCCCATCCCTTCGGAAGCCTCTCCAGCGGTAATCTGCTTAGAAATCTTATCTCAGTCCTCGAAGGTGCCGTCCAAAGGAGGCCACACCTGCTATGTGAGAGCTCACCCAAAATGTTCCTTTCTCTTCCTGGCCCAGGTGCTGGAATTTAGTCATGCCGCTCTCTTTCCATTTGCTGATTCACTCTCTTAATGCCCAGGTGCCAAGTCTGGAGCCTGGCACACGCGGGAGGCTCCCAGGGAACCAGCCTTATTAATACCCCGTTCCTCAACCTTCAGAGCCGCTTCCAAATCCCAGCGCCCGACTCCCTGCCTTTGTAGGCACATCCGGGGCAGACCAGCACAGCTTGAGTCTCTCTGCTTCATGTGAACTAAGCAGGAGCCCCGGTGAGTTGATGGCCAGGGCGTGCAGGTCAGTGGAGGCATGTCTGCAGACTTCACCAACCTCACGTGATAGGCGTGGCCTTATAAAGACGAATCACGCCTCATTCATGCAATGCATGTCAGTGATGGCTTTTCTTTCAGTTCCCTAATATTCATTTGAGCACACAGGGCCACACGAATGATTTGCTGTTGGGATATAGTATCAGGAAAAGGGTTTACTGAATTCTAATACTGCCTCTGCCAAAGGCTTTCTTCTTCCTAGAAACTGTTTGAGTCCTTATCATTCACTCCCGGACTCATCTCAGCCGAAGCACATGTAGGTGATATTAAAATGTAAATGTAGGTTCAAATCAATAAAGGCTGATACTCGGGGGAAGCCAGAGAGACCAGAAAGGACTGGCAAGGAGAGACAAACGGACCCAGAGGCTGCAGCGATTTTTTTTTTTTTCCTGAAATCAAGCATTAAATTTAGTTCTTCTCTGGCAGCTGAAGCAGTTAGACAGCTCTAGAAGTTACAGAGCGTTTGCTATTTAATTAAAGAAAGCGGGAGTCATCTCAGGGGAAGCGATCTTCTGGCAGGTGAAGGGAGACAGCTGCAAAGGCTGTCTTCTGGTCACCATTCCACTGGATCCCTCCCACCGAGGGGACTGAGGTGAGACCATGACGTGTGTGTGTGCCTGCATGTGTGTGCGTGTGCATGTGTGTTGGTGAGGGTATTCCTGGAGGATTCCCAAAAGGCAGTGCCAGGCACAAAATTGCTGGTTTTCTTGACCTTTGAAAGAAATAACTACATCAGTGAGTCCCTCCTATCCTCTTCCCCAGCCCTTGATTCTTCAGTTAATGGACTTGGAACAATCTTTACCCCTCTCAGCCCTTGCCCTCCCAAATCTCTCTCTCTCTCTCTCTCTCTCTCTCTCTCTCTCTCTCTCTCTCTCTCTTTCTTAAAAGTCTTTCATGAGGGCCATTTGGCTGACATTTCTCCAGAACGGGCTAAACCAACATCGCACTGTTGATCACCATTCACAACAGCCAACACTCGGGGTAGGAGTTGGGGGGTCAGCATAGGTGGCAAGTGGGAAGACAGGATGATTTGCACGTGGAAGGCAAGCATCACTCAGTTCTAAGAGGAGAATTCCAACATGCTGTAACTCAGGTGAGCCTTGAGTTCAGCACGCTGAGCGGAATTGACCAACCATGGAATGAATGGTCATGAAATTCCCCTTCTACACAACACCCACGGCTGTGAATTTACAGATGGAAGATTGCAGGACAGTAGGGAGAAGATGGGAGAGTGGGACTGCAGGCATCAGGTTTCAGCTTACACGGTGTGATGAACATGTTGCATACCAGTAGGGCATATTCTTTTACAGTGACAAATTTCGTTATGTGTATTTTAAATCAACCCCCCTCCAAAAGACACCCCACCCCACAAATTGCAACTGTCTTGTCATCGCAGATCAGAGCTAAAAGGTCCATCCTCCCTCTTTTTTCTCCGTGTACTCACCTCTCCCAGCCCTGGGACCCTAACCCACGTCTGAGCTCATTTCCTCACCTTCTTGTTCTTCTCATACAGATCCTTCAGGAGGGCGTCCAGCTCATTCTCATCAATGTAGCCGCTTCCATCCTGAAGGTGGCAGCAGAGAGCGGTCAGCACATGCTTGCAAATCCAGACCCCAATCATCCTGACCACAGCTCTTTCCACTAATTTCAAGAGCTCTGGTGTGTGTGTGTGTGTGTGTGTGTGTGTGTGTGTGTGTGTGTGTGTGTGTGTTAGTGTGAGCTATGTGTATGAGTGTGTGTACATATGTGTGAGAGTGTGTTATGCTTGAGTGTGTGAGTGTATGTGTGTGTATGTGTGAGTGAGTTGTGTGTGTGAGTGTGTGCGTATGTATGTGTGTGAGTGTGTACGTTTCAGGTTTGAGTGTGTATGTGTGTGAGAGTGTGTGTGAGTGTGTGAGAGTATGTGCATGTATGTGTGTATGTGTGGGTGTGCATGTGTTTGTAAGTTTTATATGTGAGTGTGTGTATTATGTGTAAGAGTGTGAGTGTGTATGTGTGTGAGAGTGTGTGTGCATGTGTATGTTTGAGTGTGTATTGTGTGAGAGTGTGTGTGAGTATGTGAGAGTATGTGCATGTGTGTGAGTGCATGTGTTTGTAAGTTTTGTATATGTGTGTGTATTATGTGTGAGTGTGTGTGTATGTGTGTGTGTGAGTGTGTGTATGTGTAAGATTTGTGTGGGTATGAGTGTGTATGTGTGTGCGTATGTGTGCGTGTTTAGAGGGAGCGTCTAACCTTTCCATTTCTCTGCAAAGAGAAGTGTTCAGACCATAGAAGGACAGAAAAACACACTTAATTCTGTCAATAGCAGTTAATACAGGAACCAGACAGCTCAGTACAAATTGGCTTCTTTTCTGGTGGTGCTTCTTATTTGCATTACAAATATAAATGACGTTGCAGAAGTTAGGGGTAGCTGAGTACAGCTTTTAAGTCTACCTCTAACCCTTTCATTATGAAGGAGACCATCAGAGTCACGTGGGCAGGGGGACGGCTAAATTGGGGTGGGGCTAGGATATGATTCTCAATCCCAAAGACCCAGAAAACAATTGATTGTGCTATGTATGGTAGAATAAACACCCATAAGCCAGTCATCCCAGCACTCAAGAGGCCAAGACCGGAGGGTGAAGAATTTGATAGCATCTCAGGGTGCATAGAAAGACCCTGTCTCAAAATCGAAACCAAAGAAAGAGAGAGGTGGAGAGAGAGAGAGAAAGAGAGAGGGGGGGAGGGAGGGGAGGGGAGGGGAGGGGAGGGAGGGAGGAAGAAAGGAAGGAAGGAAGGAAAAAAAAAACAGAACAAACAAAGGACCATTTCTACTGCTGTAGCATGACCCAGTCCCACCATGTCCACATGTGTTTCTGAGCAAAGTCTGTGGGCTTCTGTAGGTCAGGAATCAAAGAATGTCATTTATTTTCCCACATAGCTGAAGAAAGAAACCACAGGCCCAGGTGCCCCTTCTGGAAAGCCAGTCCAAGCAATTCTGGCCATTGTCACCGCAGGTGACAGGGAATCTTCCTTCCCACCCCATATTGTTCCCTCTCACCTTGTCATAAAATGTGAAGATGGCATTGAACTCTTCTGAGGTCAGCTTCATACCCTGGAAAGACCAAAGAGTTAAAGAAATGAAGCCCCAAAGTATAAATGAGAAGGGGGGGGGGTTAATGTGTAAGAAATCGTATAATTCTGCATGACTTTTGGTGTGTGGTTGTGTGTGTGGTTGTGTGCGTCAGTGTGTATGTGCATGAGTGCACGTGCATGTGTGTGAGTGTGTTGGAGCAAGGGAGGGCAGAAGGCTGAGAGATGAGGGGGGAATGGAGAAAGCCAAAAGAGAGCCAAGCAACGTTTGTACCTGAAATTTCAGCAGGAAGTTCTCTTGTACAGGCAAGAGTCTGGAAAGAAAATATTAGATCAGAGATTAGAGGGTGTGCCAAGGGCAGCAGCCACTCAGATAGGAAGCAGGGTCTAGAGGAAGCATCTGTAGCTATGGAAACAATCACTGAGCACTTTATAAAGCAGGAGTCAGTTAGAATGTTAAGAAAAAGGAAAAAAAAAAAAACAAAGAGGAAGAAAGAAATGGACAAAGAGTGGAAGCAGAGTTTCCAGTTCCTGGAGCGGGCAGTGGAGAAACAGAGGGAGCCTGACACTCTGGGAGTCCGGGGGTGGGGGGCGGGGATTAGGGGTTTTCAATTCCAGCTGGTTTTGTCTTGGACTCAGATGGGGACAGCAGCACAGGAGCCTGTTCAACGGGACACCAGGGGCAGGAAAGGTACATACCTAGACATCTCTGAGAGGCCCAATTTGCCGTCTCCATTTAAGTCAAACATCCGTAGCTGTTAGGGACAGAAAGAGGTAGTTGGGTTATCCGAACTTCTCAGACAAGGGCCTCCACCTGCCATCACCTGCACTGAGATCACTTGAAGCTAGGAACCAGTCTGGTCTCTGTCAGTGACTAGGGGAGACAGTGACGATTCAGTACCCCTGGGGTGGTGAGACACAACAGCCATCACTGTGGACCCAAGGCCCACCCTCCTGAGGCTCATCTTCTCCTGGAGCTTTACAGCTTTATCAGTTCACATGGCAACAGAGAACCCCCAAGCCCAATATCACCATGGGAGTTGGGTTCAGTGAGCACGTCCAAGGACCTTTGGTGCTATGAGCTTTTGTGTGCTAGCATGAGACACTTGACATAAGCCTGAAGCATCGGCAGGGGAAGGACCCTGCATGTTAGAAGCCTCAGGGCTGGGGACCCACGCCCCACACCACTAGGAGAGAGGCAATGCTATCACTTACTATGGTCTGGGTGTACTCCTGGAGTTTAGGTTCATCATAGGGCCGGTTGGCCTTCTTCAGGAGGTCGGACAGGAATCCCTGGAACACCAATTGTCTGTTCGGAGCCCAACTTGCTCATCTAGCCCCCCCACCCCACATCCATTCACTTACTTATTCCTTTAGAAAATCAAAATTGATCTTTAAGCTCTACCCATTACACAGCTTGCATTTCTCTAACTTTCTTAACCCCTTAACATCTGTGGTAAGGCCATAAAGGCCGTTGGGTGGCTCCTGGGTACATACCGCCTTGCACACATAGAATAGATGGTAGAGACTGGCTTTGACTCCCTTCTCAGAACCCAATAAAGGGCCCAGCTATGCCCAAGGGTCACTGGTCTCTCAAGAGGAATTGGGGTAGACGTCTAAGTCAGATAGCCAATCTTCTGGAATTTCCTCAAGAGCATTCATATTGGATCCTCGGGTGCCAAAAAGTGTGCTTTGGTTGACTGTCTGGTAGATCCCTAATGCTGGCACAGGACTTCTTCAAAGAAGTCCAGCATCTGTGTCAGGATCAAGTACCTCTAAGGAGACCACAACCCCTAAGTGCTCCGCATTCAAGGTCCCTTCCCTCCCTGGTTCTTTTGACCCACTAAGACTCTGGCCTCGAGTTTATTCTTCACTTCCACCCCCTCCCATCATTTATTCATTTAGACAATCAAAATTAATCTTTAAGCCCTATCAACCAGACAGCTTACATTTCTCGTACCTCCCTAGCCCCTTAACATCTGTGGCAAGACCATAAAGGCCGTTGGGTGGCTCTTGGGTACATACTGCTTGCCCTCCTCTGGACCGTCCCAAGGACCCCTCATACCTTGAGCTCATTGGCTTCGATGTAGCCACTTCTGTCTGTGTCATACTTCCGCCAAGCCTGCAACGGGAATGCCAACCTAGTCACAAAAACACATCAAACCCTGCCACCCTCCCTCAGGCTCTCTTTAACAGGACAGTAGGGTCTTGGTCCCTTCAGTGTCACAAAGGAAGAAACAAAGGAGAGTCTCTTGGTCAAGGTTACATAGAAGGGGAGAAAAACTACCTGGCAAAGGCCTCTTATTTTAATTTGCTCTCGGCTTAGGTCCTGGTTTGTATTTACTGTTTGTTTTGTACATTGGGAGTAGGGTGTGCTCATCAAGGCAAGCCTGTGGAGGCCAGGGAACAACCTGTAGCAGTTGTTTCCTCCTTTCAACGTGTGGGCTTTGGAGTTAGATCTCAGCTTGTTGGACTTGACAGCAATCACCCTTACCCACTGAGCCATCCCGCTGGCTCCTAGGTCCTCTTATGGATCATCCTGCAAATTAGGGTTGACTTTTTTTTTTTCCTAAGGGCTAGCCAGGAGAGTTTTGATCAGGGATAGAACAAGGGCCTGGTAGATCTTAGGTTTGCTTCGGGTAGGAGGTCTTCTTTTATTGGTGAGGAGGGAGGGAGGAGGCAGGGATGGGAGGCAAACTCAGGAGGGAGCAGGAACAGGCCTTGGTCCCTGTTTATTGTTCTCAGTCTGCCACCCCTCCCCCAAAGATGTATTTCATAGACGTGTTCAATGGTCAAGCAGAATTGTCAATGCAATTGGTTATTTTAGACTGTCTCCCAAACACTATTCCCTTGCCTTTCTTATAAAACCTCTCTCTCTCTCTCTCTCTCTCTCTCTCTCTCTCTCTCTCTCTCTCTATTCTCTCCTCACTCTCAAAATCACCTATCTTCTGCTCTCATNTTCTCAGTCTGCCACCCCTCCCCCAAAGATGTATTTCATAGACGTGTTCAATGGTCAAGCAGAATTGTCAATGCAATTGGTTATTTTAGACTGTCCCCCAACTACTCTTCCTTTGCCTTTCTTTTAAAACCTCTCTCTCTCTCTCTCTCTCTCTCTCTCTCTCTCTCTCTCTCTCTCTCTCTTCCTCTCACTCTCAAAATCACCTATCTTCTGCTCTCATATGGTTCAAGTGAGATTGAGAGTAGGCATGTGACCTAGGCCTGACCCCTCCCCACTCAGTCCTAGCCTCTGGTTTCTGTCTTTTATTTGGTGAAATTATTAGAACTCTGTAAAACAAACAAACAAACAAACAAAAAAAAAACAGGACTGAGCTTGCTGACCACATGAGCTGCATCCTTTAACTCCTTCTTAGAGGCAGTTTCGGCTGGAGAATGTAAGAGTCTCACCACCACCGTGGAGATGGAGGTCTCTTCCAGCTCCAGTGGAGCCTTTAAGAACTACAGCTCAGCTGGCTCCCCACTGGGTTCATAAGATGCTCTGCACCAGAGCGACCAGGTAAGCAGGTTCAACCACAGACACCATTAGATAACAAGTCTTTGTCTCTCTATGGTGTTAAATGTGGGGGGGGGGGGGATAATTTGTCACACAGCAGCAGGTAACTTATAATGTCCTGAGAATCCATGGTCCTATATATAAGGGTTCTGAAACCATCAGGTGGGAGATGGAATGCCAGGGACAAAACTACTGCCCGGGTTTGTGGCAAAGAGTCCCAGAGAACCTGGCCCCCCTCAGTCTTTGTACTGTATTTGTGTTTCATATATATATATATATATATATATATATATATATATATATATATTTCAAATGTTGTTCCTTTGACTTTTCTGCCCATCACCCCTGGCTCCAAAGCCACACTTGAGCCATACTGCGTTTCCTGAGAGGGGGAAAAACAAAGTCAAATCTCTTCCCTGAAATTTCCCTCCAGCACACGCTACCTCTGTATGCGTGCTTCTCCTGTTGACAGGAGTCTTAGAACTTGTGGACAATCTAGGGCTTTCATTTATATCAAAAAAAAAAAAGTGTGATTTTTCACTGCATACTAGGACATCTGGTCTTCGGGTTTTTTTGTTGTTGTTGTTGTTGTTTTGTTTTGTTTTGTTTTGTTAGAGTTATGAAACACAAGCAAATCCATACTCTAGACAGCTTGGGTAGCTGCCACCCATTCCTCCCTAACCCTAACCCTAACCCTAACCCTACTCTAGACAGCTTGGGTAGCTGCCACCCAATCCTCCATAGAGCAAAACATCCAGAGGCTACTCTAACTATGATCCTACAGCAGGTCTGACCACCCCCCAACCTCCCCCCCCCACACCCACCTCTACTCTATACTGGCTCTGGACTCTAAGCTCTCAACTTCTTTTCCCTTCTACCAAGGTGCCCTTATTCTCTTCTCATTCAAGGAAGAGAGTTAAAGAGACACAGGCTTTGCAGAATCCAAAAAGAAATAAAAGGAGTCCTGAGGTATTCCTAAAATTAGATGTTAAATGTTGTGCTCAGCAGGATGGGGTCTATGGGAGAACACAGGGCCTTTCAGGGCTTCGGAGGGACCATTTCATGTTTGCAGATGCTAAGAATGGAATGAACGGCTAACCCCCAGGAAGGCGTGGTTTTGGAGGGAGGTGGGATCCCAGGAGGTGTCTGCGAGAGGGAGGCTGGGCTTGTTCTGCAGACATGCATGGGCTTAGAAGGGTAAAGGCATGCAAGAGTATAGCATCATGTCAACCACGTAGAGAGAAACCACATCGAGAAACACATACACACACACACACACACACACACACACACACAGAGAGAGAGAGAGAGAGAGAGAGAGA
>NC_034609.1:33511249-33525842 GCF_900095145.1 Mus pahari
ACAGAGAGAGAGAGAGAGAGAGAGAGAGAGACAGAGACAGAGACAGAGACAGAGAGACAGAGAGAGAGAGACAGAGACAGAGACAGAGAGACAGAGACAGAGACAGAGACAGAGAGACTGGAGAAAATCCTTCAAATTGCCATAAATGTTTGGGCAAGTTGCACTGAAAAGAATGAGTCTTCCAGCTTGAAAATTGGTTCTTTCCAACCAGGGGGGGTCTGATTCAGTATGGCAGGGAGTCTACAATGACCCAGGTAATGCCTCTGCTACATAGACCACACACTTCAACCAGGAGAGCCCTGTGGGGTCTAGCATCTCCCAAGGACTCTCTGCGGGGTGTTAGGGCAGGCCTTCTCTGAATACAGGGGGGAAGGGAGGACGCCATGGGCAGAGAGAAGGCTCACCTCCATAAACTCAGCGCTGGAGCCCACGTGCTGCCTGAAGCACAAAAGGAAATTCTCTTCGGTCGGCAGGATCTGCGCCAGCTGAGAAACACAGAAAACCACACCAGTGTGAGAGGGGGAGGCACATCAGGGAATAGAGCCGGCTTTCCCATAGGAAGATGGAAAATGGACAGCAGACAAGCGGTATGGAAATCGCATTTTGCTCTCTTTCATTTCCTTCCCTGAGCACAGAGACTGGCGGCCCATCAAAGGGGTGGAAGGTTCTGAGATGTGAGACGCTTGGGATGATCTCTAGACCCGGGAAAGGGGGAGCCTTGACCACTTGGGACGCTGCTTTATTGATTGCAAATGAAGACTTTAGCAACTTCATTCTCAAAATTTGCAAATACCCACCATGCATCCAACACCAACGGCAGCCCACCTAACTGATCTGAATCCCCCTCGCTTCTCTCTCAGAATCCCTGGGCTAAGGCAAATCCTAATTAGTTTAACCAACCCCTCCCTCAAACGAGACCCTCCCATTCCCCTCACCAGCGATTGGCTTTGGAATAGGCACGTGACCCATACTGGCCAATGACATGTGAGAGGTGGGCTACTGTGGCTTGTGGGGACCGGTTCCTTGCATTTAAAGAGAGGCGCCTTCTGCAAACGAACATGGCTATGTCTGGATGATATTTCTGAAGTGTCTGCAGTCCTCTGGCTACAAGATTGGGGAACACAATGGTGTGTTGTTATTGTTGTTGTGGTGTTTTGTTTTTGTCTTTTGTTGTTGTTGTTGTTGTTTTAAAGCAGGGGACAGAGCCAAGAGAAGAGAGCCAGAGCCACCTTGACCATGGCCTCATTCTTTAGGAGTGTCTCTTGACTTAAACGAGGAATAAGTAAATCACAGCCAAGTGCCACACAGAACCCAAGGCGCGTTTGTAAAGTTCTAGTGACACACACGGCCCCCGATCCATTCTGGAGCTTATTTCCAATATCTGCTTCCCTGTTACAGTGGCAGTGTTGAAGAGCTGTAGGCAGAGACACCACAGCCCATAAACCCTGAAATATTTCTTACAGGTTGTATCTAATAAAGAAGATGTCTTGTGACCCTGAGATTTACAACATGGACGCGTTGTGTCATGCCGCGTCTTTTAAAGTTGATTTGTGGTACCATTCCTCAGTGACCTGAAGGGCAACTGCCAGCTGGATACAACTTTCCCTGCAGGTGAACTACCCTCAGTGAAACTAGAACAGCCCTACTGGGGAAGGTCTATGGTTCCTACAATTCTTGGGCAGAGCAGCCTGTACCCAATGACTTACTGATGTGGGCCTCCAGGTGAAACGCAGAGTTCTACTGGAGACAGGCCAAGGCAGAGATGGTCTCCAGGCTAACCCTTCTCTCTGCACTTTGCAGAACAATCCTCTCTTTCTCTCTGATCTCCGCTGCATGCCACAACCCCTGGGATCACTGTCTCAAGCTTCATTTCTAGAGCTACTTCTGGTCTGTCGTAGAATTTGAACCAATATATCCTAGATCAAGGCCCTGATTTTATGGGCTACCGCTACCATTCCTGGCCTCTTGACCACAGGTCACAAACTGATGATCACAGTTGGCATACATATTTATGTATAAGTCTGAGCATATACGTGTGGGTGAGCATGTATGTATATGTAGGCACGTAGAAATTACATGGATTGTATGTCATACATGTAAATTATCATATATATATATATATATACATATATATATATTCATTTTTGGATGATGCATTTAGGTGGGATATGCAAACTCCTATTAACTAGTCTTCCCACTGTCCTAAGCTTGGCTTTTCACACATTTGCAGCAACTGTTGGATCCTGAGAGCATTTAGGGACCAGACCCTAGACCATTGTTTGTTCCTTGCTCTTTCCTTGGGTGACACACAAAGAAAGCCCCTATTCTGTTTAGTTGGTTTAAGTGCTCCGGCAGGGATGTTTCTTGGACACAAGGACTACAGCCTCGGCTGGCCCCCTGGCTCTCCTCAATCACGCCCCCTCAGCCACCATGCCCCCTGGCTCTCACCTCTGCCATCTCAATTTTCCCATCTGAGTTCTTATCATACTTCTGCATGAACTCCTTCATCTTCTCTCCAAAATTGTCGCTCTTGGACATCTGTGGACAGAGAGAGGAGGCTGATCCTGCTGCCGTGTTATGGAGATTTGAGGCTCTCAGAGAAGCAGGGCTGAGCTTCATTTTGTGTCCTGAACACATGGCTCAGAAACGTGTGGCCCCGGTGCTCCGAGGGTCAGTCTCTGCTTTAGATGGGAGTCACATGATTATCAAGGGACCCAGGACACGTGGGCATGTTCTGTACCATGTGATTAGATGCACCTTTGACATTTGAGATCTACAGCTCCATAAGGGGTTTGGCCTTATTTCCACCACTCTGATGGGAGTTACAGCTCTTAGCACAACCCAAGCTCCACCCACCACACCACAATAGGTTCCGACCACTTTCACCAATACAAAATGAAGCACTCATTCGCCTCTTTACAGACACGCTTGCAATTCTTCAGTACTCTCATCTGTTTTCACGCTAGAAGGAATGTGAGGGCATCCCACAGCCGAGGGGGAGATTTAAACCTGCCACTCAACTCTTCTAAGGATAGAAAAACCGATTACTTATTAAGAGTCCCATTAGCGCGTTACCCCTCAACTTAAACATAGTGGTCTCTTGACGGTCTGGAACCTTTCCCCGGTTTGGGGTGTGCCTGAGCTGTCACCTGCACCCAGGAACTCCATCTTATCCTCAGTCAATGCTGTAGCGCCTCCCCTACCCCCAGGAACATCTGCTCTTCCGCTGCTTGCCCGGGCCCCTTCCACCAAGGCTTCAAGCTTCTTGGGATTGTTCCAAGAGAAATTCTACAAATCCTGAGAGTTCTTTCTGCATTCCTCCATATGACCTCTGGCCTTTGAATCTGATCTCAATGTATCCATCTTCGTCAGTCAGTGTTTATCTATATTTACAAATATGTAAGCTTTGACGCCATAAATGTGGGCAACCTAATAGAGGTTTACCACAGCCCCTAGTGGGCAAGTCATCCAGGCATCTCACAGGTAAATGGACTCCAAGATGCAGTGACTTCCCTCATGTTCACCCAGGTAAATACAGCTAGAGATTGAAAGCCTAGCTCCTGCCCCCCAAATCCACATGACAGATGCTCTGGGAACTGGTCCCAGGTGACAGCAATTGGGATGGCGGTGGACAGACTTGTCCATCACCCTCGTGCCAGCCGAGGGAGAGCATGACTAAGAGGATGATGGTTAGATTTGAAACTCTGCATTAGACACATTCTTCTGTGTAGCTCACGATCCCAGAGTCAGTTTGAAAAGCCAGGATTTCTGTATCCTGGGCTCATATGTTCCTAGTCACAAGGGCTGATGAGAGATCTGTAGGCAAGCACACCCACACCCCACCAGCAGCTGTCTTCCACCCATGGCTCCTGCATGTTTCTCACTGGGGTACTTTGAGAAAATAGAGCCAGGGGCTCATATATAACTGATTTCTCTTAAGAACAGAGCCCGGAAGATTTACTAGCCGGTAGTGAGTGGGTGAGACAGTAGGTGGGAAGAAAGAGACAAGAGAGACCCTTAAAGGAGCCAGAGGAGCAAGTAGTGGGGAGTGGGCCCCATCTATTCCAGACTAGACATGGGACACAACAAACCAGCTCTGGTCACGTTAGGAGTTCAGTATGTTGGCATGCCTCACCCAGGAGGTTTTGGCAAACTCAACAGGTTGGTATCAGAGGAAATAATATTCCTGTCATTAGGAAACCAGGCCACGATCTGGAGTCATTGCGTAACAGTTCAAAGGTCATGACTCCTCCATACCAACAGGATGGTCAGGGCTCAGGGGGTGCTTCCGAGTAGCCCTCAGTTTTTCTCTTACAGAGAAGCTAGCCTTCGTTGGTCTAGAATCTGGATCTGTTCCCTCTTCTCCACTAGGGGACGTTTGATAATGTCTGGGACAATTTTTTTTTTTTTTTTAGTGATTTGTTTGTTTGTTTGTTTGTTTGTTTGGATAGGGTCTCACTCTGTAGCCCTGGCTATCCTGGGGCTCACAATGTAGACCGTATTGGTCTCAGACTCACAGAGATCTGCCTGCCTCTGCCTCTCAAGTGTTGGGATTAAAGGTTTGCACCATCACACCCAACTTAGGACATTTTTTGATGCCCGTGACTTGGCTGCTTCATGGGTGGGTGCAAGCGTGCTGGATAACACACTATAACATAAAGACAACCCTCATGACAAAAACTATTCAGTCTCAGATGTCAACAGTGCTGAGGCTGGGACACTGGCAGGCATTCTGGGGTCCTCTAAGCACCCTGTCTTGAGTTGAACCCCTTGGCTTTCTGGGATGTGTTCTCAGGAAAAGATAGATCCATGCACACAGGAATACATACCTGTGCAGTTTGAGGGAATTCATCAACTCTTGGCTTTCACGATGGTTAACTCCCTAAGTCACCCAAGGATGTTCAAATGAGGTGCTCTTAGGGAGAACCTGGCCTTTCTTTATATCCTTTCAAATGAAAGGCTCTTTAGTGCCAAGATTGGAGAGACCCCAGGTCTCTAGATGTATTGTGGGACAGACAATTCTCAAGACTAGATAGGTCAAGATGACAGAAACCCCCAAATGCAGGGGTGGGGCACACAGGCTTACCATGCCAGAACCCTTCCTTGCCTTCTCCAACTCCTGGAAGAAGTTTTCTAGCTCTTTACCTTCAATGTACCCATTTCCTGTAATGATAGATAAAGAAAATAACAGTTAACCTTAGAGCTGAATATCAAGACTAGGAAGTCACCACCTCCACGGAGGCCATTTCTCCCACTAGTCTGCAAACAGGTTTCTTGGCCAGTTATGTTAAGGATGGGTCCTTGTCCTTGGAGAACGCCCAGGCACATGTTCAAGATTAATAATGAACACCCTTGGAGTACTCAGCCAGTGGCTGCAGAACACTGGAGGAATGGACATCTGGTCCGCTGGCAGAGACGGCTGCTGTTTCTGAGCAAGCGCTGTGCGCTGGAGGTCCCACGGGAAGCATCGTCTGCATCAGGACTTGTCAGCAGGTAGTAGGCCTGGGACTAGGGCAGACGCTGGGTTTCTGAGCCTGAGAAGGTGTAGAGAGTTGGAGAGTGTTCTCTCAACAAACAACGGGAACCTTAGAGTCTGACTCTATTTGGAAGAAAGTTTTTTTATAGATGTCACTAGTCATGACAGTGGTCAAAGCATAGAGAAGACGGAGGCAAAGATTAGAGCAACACGTTTCCAAGCTAAAGAATATTGTGGATTGCTGCTACCTCTAGAAGCAGAGGCATGCAACAGAGTCTCTCCCCCAAAGCCTATAGTGTATGCATGAGCACATGTATACACACACACACACACACACACACACACACACACACACACAACTTGATTTCAGAGTTCTAGCATCAAGAACTAGAAAGACGGGCTGGAGAAATGGCTCAGTGGTTAAGAGCACTGACTGCTCTTCCTAGAGGTCCTGAGTTCAAATCCCAGCAACCACATGGTGGCTCACAACCATCTGTAATGGGATCCAATGCCCTCTTCTGGTCTTTCTGAAGATAGTGACAGTGTACCCACATACATGAAATAAGTAAATAAATAAATAAATAAATAAGAACTAGAAAGACATTTATTTCTACTGTGTTAGATTACCCAATCTGTGGAACTTTGCTATGGCAGTCCCAAGAAACAAATATAGAAGGGACCCATGGGAAAAATTATTCAAGCCATCTCATCTGCAGAATGGCTTACTATAGTTAAATAGTTCTGCTGGTTGTTATTTTAGACAAGGTCTTAATATAGTCCAGCCTGGTCTCAAACTTACAACCCTACTGCTTCTGCCTCCCAGGTGGTAAGATTATAGTCATATGGCTTATGTGAGACTTTTGGAGAGAGAGAGAGAGAGAGAGAGAGAGAGAGAGAGAGAGAGAGAGAGAGAGAGAGCAAGAGAGGGAGAGAGCAAGAGA
This sequence comes from Mus pahari, assembly GCF_900095145.1. Lineage (NCBI taxonomy): Eukaryota > Metazoa > Chordata > Mammalia > Rodentia > Muridae > Mus > Mus pahari. The sequence goes on from NC_034609.1 coordinate 33,517,667, forward strand.
GAGAGAGAGAGAGAGAGAGAGAGAGAGAGAGAGAGAGAGAGAGAGAGAGAGAACGAGAGAACAAGTCTATATGCACATGGATGCACAGGTTGTGTGTGTGTGCACATCTGAAAACAAAGGTCAATGTTGCATACCCTCCTCTATCATTTTCTGCCTTATTCTCTCATTGATCCTGGATCTGATTATTTTGGCTAGATCATCATGAGTTTAGAGATCTGCCTATCTCTCCCCCAAAGTTCTGGAGCTACTGATGTGCACAGCCACATCTGGCTTTGACACAGAAGCTGGGAATCAAACTCAGGTCTTCATGCTTATGCAGTCATCTCTCCAGCTGCTAGGTGGGAGTTTTCTGCATATAGACCACACAGTCTGTGGACATGATGGGAATGGACCTGAGGAAAGAGCGCAGCAATCATAACCAGGTCTGAAGGTCAAAGCCTGTCTTGTCTGAAGATCACATGAGTGAGAAGGCATTTAGGTTCTTACAACTGGAGCCTGAATGGCCCAGACACTAGGGCTGAGATGAGTCTATGGCCAAGGTCACCGGTCTGTGCTGGCACTTACGGGAGGAACTCAGGCAGGGCTAAGGCAATGGTTCTAGGATTTACTGCATATTGGGATCTCTTGAGGATCATTAAATAATATGAGTGTCTGGCTCTCACCACTAGACATCCTGGTATCACTCGCTTGGGCTGTGAACTCAGCATCGTGATTCTTCTTTCTTAAGGCTCCCAGGTGATTTCCTTGTCTAGCAATGTTAGGCAATCACTAACATCAAGTTCCTCATCTGATCAATAGCAGGGGAGCAAGGTCCCCATAGAGGAGGCCCAACCTGAATTGTTAAGAAGGTGGTCACTTTCTTCAAGGGCATGTGGAACTGCAGACTTAACAAAAGAACCACAAAAGAACCACACAGAAGGTTTGCCTTGGCGTCTGTGGATAACATGGGGGTGGGAGGATCTTTGCAACCTCTCTTCCTTGTGCCCCTGAGGTCTTAAGTCCCAAATAAATAACCTCAGAGGCCATCCCTCCTGGGGAAGATGCTTCAATAAATATCGTACGGAGAGAATTGCATGAGATGAATTATGCATTTATTTTTGTCCGCAAAGAAAAGGTGATTCCTGGGCCCCTCTGGGAGGAGGCAATTGTCTTTTCTTCTAGGATGTTCTACAGAGTACTTCGGGAGAGTTGGAAATTCACGAGAGGGTGGGGTTTGTTGGACTGTGAGGCCAGCTGGGGTGAAGTGGGGTGACCAGGAGCTTTCTAGGCAAAGAAGCAGAGGTGTTGGTGACGATCCTCTGAATTGTTACCTAGTGATATCTCTCTGACCTGACAATTACCCCATGACTGAGATGCAGATTCCCCTTGACCTGGGGTGAGTGCAGAGCCTTGGCCCCACCCTCTTCCCCTAGGAGGTTTTACAAAGTTAGGCAGGGAGGCAGAGCTCAGCTCTGAGTTTATCATCACACAGAAGTCCAAGGCTAGGGTGAGTGGAGTTAGAGCTGAGGGTGGGAGCTTAGGAGCTGGACCTATGAGGATGAATCACAGTCCACAGTGTAGAGGCCACGGGGACTGGGGGCAGGAGATGAGGTGGAGGAGTGAGGGTATCAGACAGTGGATGATGGGAAGAAGAGGCAGCCACATGAGGAAGAGCTGCATCCACTCAGCTCTGCAGAGCATCCCTTACCAAAAGCCCTCCCCGAGAGACCCACTTCACATGGCCGGTGATGGTCTGTCATTTCTGTCCCTCTACTTGCTGCGTAGGGGGTTGGTAAAGTTACCAGCCCTTCCTATCTAGGGACTGACACCTGTTTGTCCTCCTGGGACCCGCAGACTCTGAACATCGCCTTTCTAAACCTCAGTTTCTTCAACTCACTGTAAAATGAGACCAATGAGAGTTCCTCCTCCTGTGACCACTGGAGAGAAGCAACTGAAGAACAATGATCCTACAGCGCTGGCCCACACACGCCTCAACGATGCCGGTGCTACAGGCACTGATCGTCACCACTGTGGTTCCTGCCTCTGGCCCCATATTAAGAACACTTTGGCCTTGGACTGCTAAATGATGATGTAATGAAATAGAGGTGTTTTCCCCGCCCCTCCAAGGACCTTTGGGCAGGATTGACAAGAAAGGCCCCAGTGTTGGGGGCTGGAGAGATGGCTCAGCGGGTAAGAGCACTGACTTTTCTTCCGAAGGTCCTGAGTTCAAATCCCAGCAACCACATGGTGGCTCACAACCATCTGTACAGCTACAGTGTACTCACATACATAAAATAAGTAAATTAAATCTTTTAAAAAAAAAAAAAGGCCCCAGTGAACAGTCCCAGGCAATGGGAAGAAGAAAGAAAAGAAAGAAGAAACTTAGAGGCAGGGAGAGGGGACCAGGAGCTGAGATGGTTCCCTTCTTGGATACATCAAGCAGCAAGGGGGTTCCCACACACACCCGTGAGGGCGTGATAAGAATCCCCATGTGCCTTCCTGGACAAAAGGAGAAAATTTAGCTCCATGTGACGAGCTTTTGTTTCAAAGGAAACAATCGTTTCAGGCTGTAGGCATGGTCCTGTTCCTACAAATCACGGAGTGGTCCAAAAGCATGTGACCAGCCATTGAAAAGGCCAGACAGGCTACTGAAGGTAGAGAGCAAGAAGTGGGGAATGGACACACAGGTCCAGAAGAAGGGCTTTCACCACTGAGGGGACAGGCGTTTCCCTCCAAGGCCACTACACCCATCATTTAACAGGCCCTTTCATGTAAGGCGGGGATAGAGAAGCAGTTAGCCAACATCCTTCTAGGAAGATTTAAGTGCTGGGCAAATGGCTTGCTTTTTCTGTGACCTTGTTACAGTTCGGGGGTTGGGGGATACCAAGGAAATCTCATGTGAATGGGCATTTATAAAAGATGTGGTTACCATAGCAACCATCGTTGCTAACCTCCTTCAAACCATGAACATTAGGGAGAGGGGGCTGCAAGAGAGCCGGGGGGCCTTGCATTCTTCCTGAGCCGGCTTTTGCTTCCATATCTCACCACTGCGTACCCCAAAGCTAAGGACAGATAGCATTTCGTTGTCATTAATCTGAGCACAGAGGATCGGAAGTTCTTGGCTGAAGGATTCTGTACCCCAGAAAGGTTTATTTGTTCTTCCTGAGGTTCGTATGTACAGATTTTCTGAGGTGAGCAGACTAAAGGTACTCAAGGGAGAGGGACTGTGCCTTCAGTTTCAGGACTGTCCCTTGCTCCAGAACAAGCCAGTTCCTCTCGGGCCCCCATTTCGCTCTCAAGCGAGCAAAACTACTTAAACACTTTCTGCTTGATAAGTCATCAGGAGAGCCATACAAAGTAATGTTCGGGAGAATGCAACATCTCCTATAAATAGAGCATCTTTTTTCCCTCCCTCACCTCTTCAACCTTAAGGGCTTCTGACAACTTCTGGTCCCTTTAGAGTGCCAGTTCTCAACCAGAGCCCTGGGAAGCTAAACAGCAATGCCCGTTGCCTACGACCCACGCCAGGCTCTCTGACTGAATTGACGAGGTGTCCCTGTCTTTCCAGCTCCCCAAGCTTGGCAGTACATCTCAAACAGGAAGGTATATAGCCATCACCTGGGGAGCTTGTTAAAGTAAAACAAAAGTTAATTTGGTAACTTTAGAGTACCACAGAAGAGCTGGCTGTTCCTGCGTGGGTATGTGGACTGGCGGTAACCTGGGAGCTGGTTAGAAACGCAGAGTCCAGCTCAGGCTTAATTCCTAAACCTGACCTCTCAAAGAGGCAGAATCCTTGGCCCCCTCTCTCAACATTCTGAGTCTCTCACTGGGCGTGGCGCCCATGGATCTGTTTAATCACACCTGGGGGGGGGGGTCTCTTGCTTCCTGTGGTGGTAGCATTGGTGTGTTCAGGAAGCTTGCTAGTGTTTGCGTTACTTTGCGTAGCAGGCACTGGCCAGTTCCAAAGCCCTTCCATTTCTGCCCTGTTCTCCTTAGGTTTCGGCTACACACATTGATGTTATAATCCTAGCCTGGAAAGGAGGCCTGTTGGGGGTTGGGTGTCTCCATCACACGGCTAACAGATCACAATCTCCTTTTGTTCATCTTCGGGATAAGGTCTGTCCATGGCTCGACTTGTCTGGATTTCTCTGCCCATCACAAGTCTACGTACGCTCCCCACACCTCTCTCCCGGGTTTAAAAATGCCCCAGATCTGCCGCTCACGGAAGAACATTTGACTACTCCCGTTTTTTAAAAATCTGCTACTTCTGGAATGGGGCTTGGGAGCTGGGCTGGGTCCCCCGAACCTGTGGACAGCTGGCAGCCTGACCCTGGGCTGAGTCCCAGGCATGGGGAGGCCAGAAGGAAGGGGCAGATTGAGCCAGAGAGGAGGGGAGGAGGCCAGAGCCTGAGGGTCCAGATGGGGCTGGCTGGGCACAGGAGGGCATCTGATGCAATCCTCCAGGAGAGATGCCAGCCGGCCGGGTGCTGCAGAGGCCCTGTTCTTGAAGAGTCTAGCGCTTGCTCTATTAATTCCGGCTCCGTGGGAATTGGGGAAGATTTCCCTACGGGGTCTCCTGAGCCCCAGCAACCTCCCCAAAGGCCTTAGCTCGTAAAAGCACCTGTGTCTGAACAAGCAGGGGGTGGGGACATGAAACACCTGGGTTGGTGGCTGCCTGGGGAAGGGCAAGCTGAAGGATCTTGTCAGTATAAACACAGTACCTCAACCCTGCCCCATGGCTGCCTCTCCAGGGAGCCCCGGCTCCCCCTGCTCTTCACAGACCCAGCTTCCCTACTTCTGGCTGGTGCGATCACAGTCCAAGAAGTGAGGCGATGGCTACCCAGAGGTTCCACGGCTCCGAGTTGATAGACCGCGGCGTACACGCCACACCAAAGGGAAACGTTAGTGGAATAATCAGTGTAGGGGTGAAGGAGACTAGGGAAGCAGGCAGATTCTAGGAGCCAGGAGGCTTTCCCGGCGAGCCTTGATCGCTGATGCCAAGCTGGGGCCAAGATGGCAGCAGGGCTAGTCTCACTACAGGATTAGAAGAAAGCCGTCTCCACGTTATATGCCTTGCTCCCAGACCTAGAACCCCCACTGGCTGTAATGAACTGAGACCCCAACGTATGTGTGCTGCAGAGGTCAGAGGCCAAGCTCAGGTGTCACTCCTCAGGTGCCATCCATCTTTTTGGTGGTGGTGGTGGTGTTTGCTTGTGGGGTTTTGTTTGTTTGTTTTTCTTTTAGACAGGGTCTCTTGCTGACCTGCGGTAGGTCAGGAGCTCCAGGGAGACACTTTTCTCTCACCACCTCGGGATTGCAAGTGTGTATCAACACTCTTTGATTTGCTTTTAAGTATGCTTTCTAAGGCTTAAGCTCAGGTCCTCCTGCTTGCAAAGCATGGAGTCATCTGCACCGCCCGCTGCGGTCTCTGAGCCTAGGATGGGCTTATGATAGCCATTCTGGTGAACACAGGCAGCGTAGTCTACATGCATACACACAAGCGCACACACACACTAAGTAGTGCACTACATAGCACCTACTGTGTCTTTTACTCCTGATTTCACTTAAGGTCCTATGAGCTGTCATTTAGTGTGTGTGTGTGCATGCATGCACATGTGTGCCAGTGTAAGCAGGCATGTGTGTGTGCTGCTTGTGTGTGTGTGTGTGATGTGTGTATATGTGTGGTATGTGTGGTATGTTTTTGTGTGTGTGGTATGTGTGTGGTATGTGGTGTGTGTGTGCATGATATATGTTTATGTGTGTGGTATGGTGTGTATGGTATGTGTGCGGTATGTGTTTATGTGTGTGGTATGTATATGTGTGTATTGTGTGCTATGGGGTATATAGGGGTGGTATGTGGTATATCGTGGTGTGTGTGTGGTGTGGTATGTATGTGTGTGTGATGTGTGGTATGGGATGTATATTTATGGTGTGTGGTATAGTGTGGTATGTGTGTGTATGTGTGTGGGGCATGCGCACATATGCCTGTGTATGTGTGTGATGTGTGATATGAGGTATATATGTATGGTGTATGGTGTGGTGTGGTGTGTGTAGTACGTGTTTATGTGTGTGGTGTGTGTGTATATGTGGTATGTGTGGAGTGTGGTGTATGGGTGGTGTGTGGGTGGGTGGGTGGTGTGGTGTGCACACATGTACCTGTGTGTGTGTTGCTGTGTATGGAACTCAGGGCCTCACCCATGACCCCTCTTCCCTCTACTAGAAACAGAACTAGCAATGTACAGGACTCTGGGAAGGCCTGGACCCCTGGTTCTGGCTCCCTGGTGCTATGTCGTTGGCAGGACACCCAGTTAGAACCACTGGGGTTAGGGGGAGAAAAAGATCCTGGCAGAGCCCTCTTTGATACTGTACGGTCCTTTCTTATTATTAACCTTCAAAGTCCTCAGTGTGTGTATGTGTGTGTTGGGGGGGGATTCGAGTCCCACACAGATAAGGAACAAGGTCTAGTCCTTCTAAAAGGCTTTGAGAAGCTCACCCACCAAGGCTACTTGAAAGTGGACAAGGCCCAGAGACTCTGAGTGGCCCCCGTGGGTTACCTGTAGCTAGGGGTACATCCTTCTAGGGAAAGAAAACATCCATACAACTCTTTTCCTTCTTACAGAGCAAACTCAGCTCACCTTGGGCCTTGCTGTCGACTTAAGTGGCATCGACCCCATCTCACTTTGATGGTTCTGTGCTGTCCTACAGTGGAGCTGACTAGACTCCATTTTTGTTGTTGTTTACTTTCAAGTCACTTCTTTCGTAGGCTGTCTTGCCTGTATGCCTTTCTACGTATTTAGGACGGGAGCCCGGATCAAGTGCTGCCTCTCTTGGCCCATGAATGTCTGCTTGCTCCTCTTTCTCCTCTGCATTCTGATTGCTTCTGGAAGGCTGACAGGAAACGCCTCTATTTCTCTGCTGAGCCACAACTTGGCTCCTCACAGGTTATCAGTGGACTAGGAGCCCGAGTGATGGCTGTCAGAACCACACAGAGATGGTATATAAACTCTGACTTGGGCATCCATATCTCAGCCACCTGAATCAATCTCACTCTCTCCCCCTCTTCCCCTCCCTCTGTCCCTCTTCTCCCCCCTTCCCCTCTCTCTCCCTCCCTCTGTCCATCTGTCTGTCTGTCCCTCTCCATCTCCCTCTCTCCCTTTTCTCACTGCATTGTTGATAACTGAACCTAAACCCTGCTACGTGGAAGAGAAACATTTAGATAAACAGAGCTTCATCTCCAGCCCTCTTCTTCCTTTTTATTTTGAGACCAGAGTCTCACCAAGTTGCCCAGGCTGGCCTGAAACTCATTCTGTGATGCAGGCAGTCCTTGAATCTGCAGTCCTTTTCCCAAGCCGCTGGGAAAGGGCCTGTGCTACCAGGCCTGACAGCCACTTGGATCTTCTAGAGTCAAAGAACTGCTGACAAAGTGACCAGGAAGCAACAGCGGGATGGCTTCAGATACCGTGTCACCCTGAGCATGGAGGTGACATGTAGAATACCCTCAGAGCCCACTAAGGCATACGGAGGTTTGGCTGCTGCCTCACTGGGTCCTGATACTGCATCAGAGAGACTGATGGCTCCCACTGCCTACTCTTGGTGACCTCTGAGGAAGAGTTGGGTGGTCTAGGAGACTAGGAGAGATCCCTGACCCTTTCCTGCCCAGCTCCTGACTTTTCAAATACCTGCTCCCCCTCCCCACTGCTAGTGACCTCTTTGAGAACGGTCTTTTGGGATGGAAGGACTAGGTAGTGCCTCTTCTTTCTGACTTGAAAGGGGCTGAGTAAGGGTCACCACTCTCAGCCCCAGCCCCTGGCCCTCCTCTCGCCTGCCCACATCAAGGTCTTTTCTAAAGTCTCCTTTGTTTACAAGAGTCCAGAAGCAAGGTGGCTCCTCTCCCTGGTGCCTATGATTAACTGGGCTCCAGTGAGCTTCCTCCAGGGACCCTGGGAGCTGTGGAGAATCTCCCAGAGGTCTTTAAGGTAGTGAGTAACAAACCTACAAGAGATCCCTACGTTGCAAACAGAAGCCAGGACAAGAGAAAAGAGAGAGAGAGAGAGAGAGAGAGAGAGAGAGAGAGAGAGAGAGAGAGAGAGAGAGAGAGAGAGGCCCAGACAGAGCCAGGGCAGGGCAGGCGATGAGAGGCTGGGTTCATCTGCAGCCTTGGTTGGGGTGTTCAAGAGGCCAAGGTGAGGGCCACCAC
>NC_034609.1:33526312-33552744 GCF_900095145.1 Mus pahari
TTTTTTTTTTTTTTTGGTTTTTGATTTTTTTGTTTTTTTAGAAAACTCAGTATCTCAGAACAGACTCAAACATAAGGTTTTCATGATGACTGAGAGGATCACCCATGGCCCCCCAGGGGAAGTAGACATGGAGTCCGCTGTTTCTAGCTGACTCATGTAGCAGGAGGCCAGTGGTATATCCTTGACGGCTTGGGAACTTTCCTTGCCTCGCGCCAAGTCTCTGGTGCAGATAGACTGGCCAAAGCATGTCCCGTGTGCAATGCAGTGATGAGAGGCTGCTGTCAGAGCCCTTCCATCCAGGGAGCTGGGCACCAGAAGCAGGGAAGTAGAAAGACAGCCTCTCCTTGGTCCCATTTTTCAGATTGAGCAACTGAGGCACTACCTTTAGTAGTTCTCAGGCAGAACACCATCCCACCCCAGTATCCAGATACCTAATCCTCAACCCCTCCAGCCTTCTCAGTTGCCTCCAAGGAAACTTCACCCACTGGCGGCCTCAGGCATTAACCCTTTCCTTGCCAGGGCAGGCACCTGGAGCAGAGGACCTCTGTGTACCCACTTTCATACCCTACCAAGGGGATTCAGAGAGGAAGGAGAGAATGTAGGGAGTTGCTAACCAATAAGACTATTTCCTGCCCCCTCCCTCTCAGTCCTGGGATAAACATGCCAAGCCACCACCCTGCCAACAGGTCTGAGATGCCAGTGCATTCTGGGTGTTCATCTTAGCCAGGCGTTGGAGGGTGAATTGAATTTTTTTCCCCCGTTTTCTTTTCTTGACTGATAGAAAAGTCTCGGGCAATATCAGAAGCTGGGAGTGGGGACAGGAGAGAGGTGAGGGACGGGGTGGTGTGTGTGTGTGCTCTTCTATACTTGAGTCAGATAAGACTGTAGACACTTGGGATCCCAGGTCTGGAAGCCACCTCCAAAACCATTCACCCGGACCTCACTTTTTGGGTTGGTCATTGTCAAGACCATGTAGAGGAGTGTTGGTCACTGGGGTGTGACACCACTGTCCTCCACCGACATCCACAGACTCTCAGGGTACCCAGGAATCTATATCACCAGGTAGCTGGGGGCTGATACCAGGACCCTCCCCACCACATCCTCTGCTGCTGTAATTGGAAAACACACATACTGGTAGGGTTTTTAAAAAATAGATAAAGAAAGCCTTGGTTTGTTTAAAAAAAAAAAAAAAAAAAAGCCCCCAATGCATCTTCTACTCCTGCTCCTGGCCAACCAGGCTAGGGGAGCCGCCCCCTCCCCCCAGGTTCCTTTCAGGACGCTCAGCGTTCTGGAGCCTCTGAAACTGATGATGGGGGTAAGAAGCAAGAAGGGAGAGTGAGGTTTGGAGACCTGTGGCTACAGACTGGAGGCAGGGCATTAGCTTGAAGGGAAAGGTGAGGAAGGAGGCAAGGGAATGTGTGATGGGAGCCTTTTTTTTTTTTTTTTTTTTTGCCCAGGCCTCCTCTCTGAGAACGCTCGGACTTGCTCAGAACCTGGGCCCTGAGCACCCTGCATTGGGAAAACTTACTGACAGTTGCCACCAGGGCAGCCGGGCGTTTCCCCGAACTCAAGACCCCAGTAGGCTCTGCCACAGAACAAACCACTTGGGGGGGGGGGGCAAAGCATACCTGCCCGCATTGAGTCATGCCCCTGACCCCTTTGCCAAGCTCAGGTCCCCGAGGGTCAAGGGGCCCAGAAGTTGGGAGCTTTACTGACCGTCAGCATCAAAGTGCTTCCAGATTTCCAGGAACTGGGATGCAGTCAGCTCGGCCAGGTGCAGGTAAGGAGGCTGCTGCTGCGGGCCAGCCATGGCGAGCCGCTCCGGAGATCTTAAGCCTCTCAGCGCTGTCACTCGGTGCCGCTTGGCTCTGGTTCTCGCGCTGGGGCTGCGCGCCACGCTGCCTTTATATGCAGCCCGGAGCTGCGCCGCGTCCGGCCGCCGGAAGGGGGCGCGCGCACTCAGGGAATCGCGCAGGGCGCGGCGCTGCACGGGCGGGGGGGGGGNGGGGGGGGAGGCTCTTCTCTGCCAGGGTTCCTGGGGACCAGGAGAGAGTGTTCAATGAGACTCCTGGGTGCCCTCCGGGGACACCGCAGGCTTTTAGCTGGAAATGGGGAGAGGTAGCTCCTGCCTCTCTGTCCCTTCTCTCTCTCTGTCCATCTTGAGCACACGCCGTTTCTAGTCGCAGCAATAGCATTTACTAACAAGTAGCAAAGCTAAGATTTGAGCCCAGAACTCTTCCTGTCCTTGTGACTCCCTCGAGGGGTACCAGGATTTCAGGAAAGCAGGGTTCTCAAGGTTTTACCGTAGGTGGACAACTGGAATCGACAAGATGCAGGGAGGATTCAGATGAGAATGTAGGAAGTACTCCACTGTTCAGTAACCCCCTTCCCTCCGATATCTGCCCCATCCTGCAGACTTTTAGACCTTTATCCAGGTAGTAGCAGACTGGAGCCTCCGTAGTCCCGTAGATAGGTGGCTTTAAACTCTGACCCCAAAGGTGTGCTGAGCTTTTGTTAGACAAAACAGAAGCTTCCACAGACAGCAAGCACACCGTGGGGTCCCCTCAATCAGAGAGCCAGCCTCTGTCCCACATCCTCCCTACTTTAAAGATCTGCCCGTGTGTGCTAGCTTCCTGGACACTACCTTCAGAGCGACAGCAAGCACCCCGCCCCGAAAAAGAAGGACAACAGACTTGAATTTCTGCTCATTAACATGTGCTAATGAGTGTTAGCGGCGCTGCCTTCGAAGGGAGAGCAAAAGAGAAGGAGGTGAGAATCTAAAGCAGGTCGCTAGGGGAGAGGAGAACCCGGGGTGGGGGTGGGGGTGGGGTGGAGGGAGCGGAGAAGAGCAGGCTGTCTCCTGGGGTCAGGTTGAGGTAGCTCTGAGCTAACCTCAAAAGGCAACATGGAGCCCAAGTTCCAAAACTGCTGGTGTTTGAGTTTGAGGTTGTTTACAAGAACAGACTAGGAAAGACCAGACCGCTGCAAAAAGGCTAACTGTTGGGGCTTCTGTAACCCAGCATTCCTTGCTGCCGGGGCTGAGAAGTTACCAAGCTAGAGTCCCCTTGCCTGAGTCTTGTCCTCGAGAAGGCAAGAAGGGTCAGTCCTAAAGAACAGTTGCTGTAGAATCAAGCTCCTTGGGTCTAGTTCCTAAACAAACAACAAAACCTCCTCAACGTTGTTTGGCTTACACAGTCTGTTTGTGCCTTGGCTTTCCTAGTCTGTAAAATGGGTGTGTGAGTATTGACATCTTGGATTGTTCTGAGGATTATATGAGTCTGTGTTCCTGTCCTTTATGCTTGTGCTCTCTGGTGAGCTTGGGAAGGATTCCTTGATCGGAGGGAGCATTGGTCAGCTTTCCGTTGCTGTGACAAAATACCGGAGGAGGTCAAGTTTAAGGAGTAAAAATGTTTATTAGAGGTTTCAGTCTGTGGGCAAATTTGGTTTGTTGTTCAAGGGTGGTGTCATAGGCAGAATGCCATGGTGGGGGCCTGTAGGGGAAGAAGGTTCCTTATCTTGTGGCCAGGAAGTGAGAGAGAGGGAGGGAGTTAAAAGGAGAGGAGGAAGCCTAGCCAGGACAAAACACAGCCTCCACGGATGCTCGACGCTTGAGTGACTTGTTACCTCCCAATTAGTCCCATTGTCCTACCTCCTTCAGTCTATTCAGTTATGGACCTGTCAGTGGATTAATCCATAGAGGAAGTCAAAGCCCTAAACATCCATCCACTTTCCCTTCCCCAAATCCCACCTCTGAATACCCGGCCCACTAGAAGCCAAGCCTTTAACACGGAAGTCTTTGGAGAGTGTCCCGGAGTCACACTCTTAGGTTTCTGCAACCCCCACCCCCCACCCCGAGGTTGCTACTGGTTCCTGGAAGGGCGAATGCCAGGGTGAGGTCCAGGGGCAGATGAGGCAGATGCCGGTTCCGGAATACCAGCTTTTAAACTCCTAGGCACCCAAGGGGCTAGCCTCAGACCTCCTGGCTCTGGCCCCTGCCGCCGGGGCTCCTGGGAGTTACCTCTGGCTCCCTCCCAGCCTGGGACTGCAGGCAGAAGCTGTTTGCTGGGTCTGTAAACATCCAAGGCAGTGGCTGAGACTTCCTTCCCAGGGATGCTGGAATCGGGGAAAGATGGCTCTGGGTATGACTGCAAAGGACCGACTACGGTGGACCCCAGATAATGCATCAGGATAGTCTCTGCTGTTTACTTAGGAGGCACCAAGAGAGTCTGTTTCTGGGGGCCGTCTTTGCTTATCTCAGTCGTGTGGCCCCATGGGGGACCGAAGGGTCTAAACAACCCCCTTTATACTCAAATTCAGTCCTGCAAAAGTCACTTAGGTATTAGAAGTCCCTGCCTTGGAGTGAGACATCGGTGAGTTTAAAGCCAAATAACTAATTGGAAGGCCTTGGGCAGATCGTTTAACTTCTTTGAACCTTAGTAAAAATAAAAATGTTGGTAATAATAAAATAGTCTCTTTTTATAATAATAATTATTATTATTATACACTCATATAAAAATTGTATAATTAATAATAATTAATTATTATAATTATATAATGAATTATTATTATTATTATTTTACTTATTTACTACACCCTGTTCACTGCCCCCTCCTAGTCACCCCTCCCACAATTCTTCCCCCATCCACCGTCCCCTTCTCCTCTGAGCAGGTGGGGGCCCCCTGGGTGTCTCCCCACACTGGCACATGAAGCCTCTGTGAGGCTAGGCTCATCCTCTCCCGCTGAGGCCAGAAAAAGAAGCCCAGCTTAAAAAACAACAACAAAAAAAAAGAAACAAAAAAAAACCTCATATGCAGGCAATAGCTTTTGGGGTAGTCTCTCCTCCAGTTGTTCAGGACCCACATGAAGACCAAACTACATGTCTGCTGCATTTGTGTGGGGAGGCCTAGGTCCAGTCTCTGTGTGCTCTTTGGTTGGCGGTGCAGTCTCTGAGAGCCCCAGTAGTTCCACAAAGTCAAGTTAAGGACCACAAATGATGTAGTCAAGTGTCCTGTGTGTGGTCAGGGCGAAATGAAAGAGTAAAAATGCTGGTACCAGGCAATGTGGGAGCCAGATGCTTCTTGTCTGCTTAGCTTGGCCAGAGTGTGCTCAACCTTCAACTGAGGCCACCAACCGTGAATGGGGTGCTTTTCAGTGAACGGAAACTCACACATGGTTTCAAATGTCTGAGGTTTTTGTTGTTCCTTCAGGACTAATGAGTTTTATGACAGCTGTAATGATGATGGTGATGATGATGGTGGTGGTGGTGATGACGGTGATGATGATAGTGATGATGATGATGGTGGTGGTGGTGGTGGATGTTGGTGTCTGTATGCGCCTTCGCCAGTGGTTGTATCATCCTTTGTTGGCCTTCACAGCTACCCTCTTAGACGTTCTATATAAGATTTAGACTTATCTTCAAGATAAGGAAACCAAGTCTTGGATACCAAAGCAGGGTGGGATGTTGAGATCACTTTGTCTCCTTTGGGAATCAGGTTCCTCCGAGCACCTGGTGTTATTTTGGAACACTTCAAAGGAAACTCGGGAGCGCATCCTGGGGCCTCCCTCAGCCCGCAAAGGCCTCTTCCAGATATTGCTTCTTTGGTCTTTATAATGGTCAGGCCTGGCTACCAGGGTGCCAGAGAGCTGGCCTCTCTTCCCAGAAAGGAGGATGAAAGGGATGCAGGAGCCCAGCAGTTTCCATGGAAACGGCTCAAGGTGGTGGTGAGAATGAGAGTACAGAGGAACCCGGAGATGGGAACAGGACTTTTGAGTAACCCAGTCTTAAGCTTGGGATCTTTGGGGGGAAAAAAAAAACACAAAAAACAAAACAAACAAACAAACAAACAAAAAAAATCTCCCTGTGCGCAAAGGACCTCGTGACACACGCAGGAAGAGCAGGAATGAGGGAAGGTCGGTGACTGGGTGACTGTTAAGTGACCTCCTGCTGCAAAATGCAGACAAACAGGGGTTCAGGAGCTCAGGGTCCTGAATCACACTCCTGTTTTAACTCCTGGATGCCAAAAGCACTGTTGGGTGGCAGCCGTGTGACCCCAGGTAAGATGCTACACTCTCAGCCCTGGTAAAGCCTTGGAAGGTGTTATGAGTTTTGGGGGAGATAACATGTGGGATGAACCTTGTACGACCTGGAGCATGATAAGCAGATTCTATTGCAAGTAGGAAAACTGAAGTAAGTGACAGAGAGTCTCCTCTAAAGAGCACATTTATCCCCACCAGTCCAGGTCACCACTTTGGTGAAGATATCAAGTCACCAAAGTGAACAGAGCTGCAGGGACTGCATCTTGATTTGCAGGTTGGCAGGAAACTGGGGGGCCTGGAATTGCAGCAGCCATCTTGATTATCCACGTGAAGAATCTAGAGTGGCCGTGAGTGGAAGAGAGAGAGAGGGTAGACATTGAGGATCAAGCCATTCTTACAAAAGGCAGGATAAAGGGACTAAAAGAAATGGGGCCCCAGGTGCCATCATTCGAGCTGCTGGATCAAGCTGAGCCTGAAGCATCCTAGGACTTAGTTACACTAGTCAATGTACATAGCCATGAAGACTTCTCATGGCAGCTGGCTTCCACACCTCTTCCTTCCCTCCCTTCCTCCCTCCCTGTCTCCCTTCCTTCCTTCCTTCCTTCCTTCCTTCCTTCCTTCCTTCCTTCCTTCCTTCCTTCCTTCCTTCTTTTCTCCACCCCATGGGAGCTGGCCTAGGGAAACGTTTAGGAACCAAAGTTTCCCTCTCCTTTCTCTTAGAGCGCCAGGTAGAGCCAGCCCTTCACAGGTCCTCCCTCCAGTAAGGAACGCTTGTTCTCACAACCTCTCCTGTCACAGACACCAACCTCAACACCCACAGCTTCCACTTCCCCAACAGATGGGACCTCTTGGTTTCCTAAGCCCAAATTCCCCAGGGGTGAACCAGCTGGGTGGAGCTCACTTTTCTGTGGGAGCCATTCACATGCTGAACAATTCAACAGGCAGTGGAGCTAGTTCACTGGAAACGTAGGTCAAAACTACTTGGCCACAGGAGGCCAAGTATGAAAGCAGAGGCAGGGGGCGCTGACACAGGGGCTGGCAGGGTTTTGTTTGTTTGTTTGTGGTGTTTGGTTTTTAAGGATGGGGAATGGCTCAGCTGTTGAGAGCACTTGTTGCTCTTGCAGAGACTGGGCTCTGAGGGTTGAATGAGTTTATGGTCCTGCCCTTCACGCAGCCTGTGACTGTGACCTCTGATGAACCGGGCAAGGATTCTTTGGTCAAGGGGCTGGAGAGATGGCTCAGTGGTTAAGAGGGCTTTGTTGCTCTTTTAGAGGACCTGAGTTCAGTTCCCAGTACCCATATGGGTGGTTCACAATTTCCTGTAATATCAGCTGCAGGAGAACCAACACCCTCTCCTGGCCTCTGTGGGCACTGTGCTCACATGCACATACTTTTATACACTGACATGCAGACATACAAATAAATAATAAAAACTAAATGTAAAGGGTCAGATTATACATACATATATGCATATATATATATATATATATATATATATATATATATATATCTTTTAAAATATAGGGACTTTGTCACTGTAGCACAAAAATATGGCCATAGATAAACTAAGAACACCAGTCTGTCTTTTTTTTTTTTTTTGGTTTTTTGAGACAGGATTTCTCTGTGTAGCTCTGGCTGTCCTGGAACTCACTCTGTAGACCAGGCTGGCCTCGAACTCAGAAATCTTCCTGCCTCTGCCTCCCGAGTGCTGGGAATAAAGGCGTGCGCCACCGCGCCCGGCCAGTCTGTATTAATGATGCTTTCTCGCCACCATGTTATGACCTGTATTTGGCTTGCAGGTTAGAGTCAGCTGGCACCAAATCTTCTAAAGGAATTTTGGTCCCCAGTAATCTCTCCAGGCCTCGTCTTCCTCCAGGCAGGCAACACTAGGAAAAGACACCTGGGAGAACCATTGCCCCGTGGTGTCTACAGAGAGCCCAGTGCAGTGACCAGCACCAAGAGAGCAGGGAGAGTTTCTGGCTCTTTCCTAGGGGCAGGGTCTCAGAACGGCTGGATTCCATGCGCACTGACTTCCCTCATCGGTCTGAGAGCCTCCCTGTCTCCCTTGGCCTGTAGCTGATAGTTTCTCTGCAGATCGGGAGACAGGGTCAGTGCACTAGTGTGTGGCTGCCTTGGCTCTGCTCGGGGGACCCGGCGGGGAGCACCTGGCTTGATTTGCAAACAAATTTGTTCCACTTCCTGCCAGAATGGAATTTCCTGGTGGCTGGGAATTTGGACCTGTATACCCAGGATGGAAAAGAAAAAAAAAAAAATGTCCCTAGAGGGGCAGTGCCCCACTTCCACAATTCTCCAGGAAGCAACAGGGATACTAAAATGAGACACTAAAGGATGAGAGCTATGTTTTATTCATTCCATGAATTCATTTAAGATTTTATTAGCTCAGGCTATACAAAAAAAAAAATTTTTTTTAGTTACCATCTACATTGTGCCAGCCAATATACTAGAATTTTGAGGTTTAATTTAGGTTAATGAAACAGAAACTGATGTTCCCTTCAGGAAGCTAAAGTCCCAGTGATCCCATCACTTGAGAGGCTGAGATAAGAGAATTAGGAGTTCAAGGCCAGCCTGGGCTACAAAGTGCAACACTATCTCAAGAAATAAACAGATGGGAGTCCAATGGGGGAGACACTGACCAAGCCAGACTACTGAACGGAATGGCGCACAGCGAGACTTGACCTCAGTTCAAATCTCTGCGCTTCCCCGAGAGTCAATTAACTAGAAGGGAGAGACACGAGAATTCTGGGGGTTTGAACCTGGGAACAGAGGCCCCAGGCAGGGACAGATACAGGCGAGTCAGAGGGACTGGACTGCTGTAAGGCACAGAGTATGTGGCATGTCCCAACCCTAGGGGTGACCCCAGAGAGAGAGAGGTAGGGCCAGATTCTAGGAGACCGAATTGTCCAAGGGTTTCCTGTCAGGAACCACCTGGGAGTTCCCTTCGTAAAGGCTCCCTCTGCATAAATGCAACCTACAGATGGCCCCCTTTCTGCTGTCTTGGGGAGCAGCTATGCTTTGGACTTGGACAGTTGCTGGTGTTGGCTGAAGAAGTCAGGATCTGTTTAGGCAGCAAATAGGAACTAGCTGAGCCTGGCAGTACTGGCGGCAGTGACACACACCTTTAATCCCAGCCCTCCGGAGGTAGAGACAGGTGGGTCTTTTAGTTTGAGGCTAAGTCTGGTCTACAGAGCAAGCGAATGGGAACCAGCACTGAACTGGGCATCAGAGGCTGGGGAGAAGGAAACGCCTCCATCACTACTGGGTAGCCCTATTTGGGAGGAGGAGCCCCAGTCACACTGAATGGGATGTTTGGGTTCACGCTGAATTACGCCGCTATGGACTAAACGTTGGTAACCCCTTTTAAACTTTTACATCGTGCTTAATCGCTGCCAGCTTCCTGATGGGAGGTTGGAACCTTGGAAGGTGATGAGGTCACGAAGGTGGAACTGCCGTAAGGGGATTAATAATCTCATAAGATAATGTGGGTGCACAGCCCTCTCTTTCTCCTCTGCCACGCGAGGACACAAGAGTATCATTGCAAACCAGGACGGAGGTCCCCAGCAGACTCATCTAGTGACACATTGACCATAAACTTCCTAGTCTCCAGAATGGGGAGAAGTACATTTCTGTTGTTTGATCAATCCGAACACGACAACTGCGCATGTGTTTTTTGATGAGGATGTTGTCTAATAGAAAGGGTGAGTCACGCAGAAAGTCTTACAGGTTCAGAGCTAGGCGGAGGGTTCTGGGTGTGAGAAGCCAGTTTAGAAATTCAAAACCCTGAGGATGTGGCCAGGTATCCTGGGGCTACCCTCTCACGCTGGGGTTACTCCCCCCCCCTTGAGGTCCCTCTAGTGGTCCCCCCTCCTTTGGAAGAACAGAGACTGTTCCAAGGTTGAAGGTTATCACGCTTTCAACTCAGAATCTCCGACCTCACCAGGGAGGGAGGAGTTTTTCTTAAGGTGGGTGAGCTGCCCCTGCCCCTGTAGGGTGGTGACCCCAGAGGGAAATCAGACCTATGAGAAAACGGAGGAATCTGTTTCCTTGCGCACCAGACACTTTTAAGAGCCTGCTGTGCCCTCGTCTTAGACCCCTCCTGATCTACAACAGAGGGAAGGACCGCGCGCGCATGTGTGTGTGTGTGTGTGTGTGTTTCCCAGTTCTCAGCACTTTGTAGCCCATCTGTGTTTAGGGAATAAATGACCTTGAACAAATGAAGGGTGGAGGATGAGGAGGTTACAGCATGTGGAGCCGGAGCTGGGGTGGGGTTTGGAGTGCGGGGTGAAAGCTATTGAAACGACTTCTCTCGCGTGGACCCAGCCAGCTTGGCTTCTGGCCAACAAGGGCTGGGCATTGAGCTTGCCTGGGCTGCCTCAGGAGGGCAGCTGCTCACCCTGCTGGGGGCCACAGCTCTGGCTGGTGAGGAGGAAGCGCCTGGTCTGCTCTATGCCCTCATTCATGATCCCCGGGTCTGGCATGGGGCTCTGTGCTGCCTTCCTGAGTGCGTCATTGGGGATCCCCTCCCAGACAGACTCCAGGAAGGGGATGCGGGAGTTGGGGGGTGAGCAGGCCGGGCTTGGAAGAGTTCGAACTGGGACATGAATCAGAAACTTGAGCAATGAGGGCGCAGGAAGACAAGATCTGGAAAGAAGAAGGGAAAGAGGGAAGAGATGGCTACACGCCTTGTAGTGGGTGAAACCAGTCAGTGATGACCCTGCCTTCCAGTCAGTGTCCCCTGCTTCCCGCGGATGCCTGTGGCATCCTGCCGGGGCTCTTCAAAGGCTTCCAGCACTCCCCAGCTGCGGAGCATGCTGGGTGCTGAGGCTTGCAGCTGTACCATTCTCTAGGGAACTGTCACATAGCCCAAAATGCTCTTCCCACCACCACCCATGTGGGAAAAGCCCTTGACGAATGATTGACAGAGCTGAGAGGTTAAGGGTTAACCCTTTGTCTCCATTGGGATCAGGAAAAGACCAGACTTCCTCTTGGTTTTTGTCCCTCCCCCTCCCCCCTCCATCATCCTCTTCCTCCTTCTAGGTATCCCTGGGCCCTTCCTCCTGACACAAGAGATCCTGTCTTAGGCTCTGCTTTTAGAGGTGACTAAGATCTCTCACCTCTCATTAGAGCCCAGCCCTTCAGACTGGGACCTTGGTTTCTGGGGGAGTCAGAGTCACACACATTCTCATGGCAGACAGGTGGCCCTAGCTAGTTGCTTGTGAGTGGCAGGCACACCAGCAAAGCTCGTCACCACCACCATGTCTCAGCTGTACTAACCTAGACCTGGGCCCTCGCTCTCAGAGATTCTATTTCTTCATCTTCAGTACGTCAGAAAAAAAAAAGAAAGAAAGAAAGAAAAAAAAAGGGGGTCTTCATCTGTATTTGCAGGGACCTTTTGAGACAGGGAGAGGCAGGGTAGTGTGGAAGGCAGCAGAGAAACCAGCTATAGAACCATGCGGACCTGCATGTTCTGTTCGGTGGCCTCACGTGTCACCAGCTCCTCCACTCACAGCGTTCGCGTGCCTAAGTCTGAGGTGGGTGATGGCACTGTAGTAGTTAATGCATGCCAGGCCTTGCTTGGCGAATGGCGGCTATGGCAACTATACGTAGTGCCTGGGAAGGACTAAGTTCCTGGTAAGATGTGAGTGTTGTTCAGTTTATTAATGGCTGCTATGTCTAAGCCAGTGGTAACGATAATGAATACCCTGGCGATCTGGGAGAGATGCCTTGAAAGCAGGACAGATGGACCCCATAGGCCATCATCGTGTGCCAGGTATGGGTTGAGGAGGGGCAGACAGGTAGAAGCCACTTGGGCTTGCTTCTCAGCGACCTGGTGTGAACCCTCAGGCCAGTGTTCTGCAGCAGTGGCCTTCTGCCTGCAGTGGCTTGTTTGCGCAGCAGCAGCAGCAGCAGCAGCTGTCACCACCTCCTCACTGGCAAGCAGATTCCCAGGGACTGAGGACAAAGAGCACCCCAGGAGAAGCCCGGCCTGGGGAATGGGTGGTTGCAAACGAGCTTCGAAGGGTCTCCAGCCCTTTCCAGATGTTCTCCACAGCATCAGACTGAGGAGGACTGGCTCCTGCTCCCTGCTCTCCTCCCCACACCCATCTCTTTTTCAATCACCTTCTGTCTAAGTGTTTAGGAGTTTCTTAACACCCGGCTAATGCAGTGGGAAGAATCTGACTAATAAATTCACACGGAGGTGTTGGTGACTTAATGCATCGCATTGCATCTCACCCTCTTTCTCCCAGGAGTTTGGACTAAAGGAATGAGGCTTTGAGTGGCAGAGCTTGTAGTGTGTGTGTGTGTGTGTGTGTGTGTGTGTGTGTGTGTGTGTGTGTGTGATAGTCTCAAAGGTTAGAGGCTAGATGCTTCTGGGCCTAAGACCTAAAAGAAAAAGACAAACAGGTTAGGTTTTTGTTGCTGTTGTTGTTTGTCGTTTTCTGAGATAGAGTTTCTCAGTGTAGCCCCAGTTGTCCTGGAACTCACTCTGTAGACCAGGCTGGCCTTGAACTCTAGATCCTCCTATCTCTGTCCCCTGAGTGCTGGGATTAAAGTTGAGTGCCACCACTGCCCGGTGACAGAGAGGTTCTTTGGGGACCCAGGCACCCAGGACAGATCGATGTAAACTGAAGACCCCTCTGTATCATCAGGCTTCTTGGAGAAACCAGATTGTGCTGGAGGGATGGGGGTTGGGGGCAGCGGGGTCGATGACCAAGTCACAGCAACGAGGTACTGTCTAGATAGGCAATACACAGGAGGTCAGCCCACCCCTTGGCCTTGGCCTTGAGGCCTGGTGGCAGTCGTCATTGTGCTTCTAGTGGCTTTGCCCTGCCTTGCAGGTCTCAGGTGTACTGCTTGACTTTGGACAGCAGTCCCAGCTTGTCATTTTCTTTTCTCCCAAGTCTAGAGTTGATGCTCAGTCTTAGATGGGGAAGAGGCCCAGCTCATCCCCTGTAGCCCCCCCCCTCAGCCTTTCCGACCCCACTTGGCTGGGCAGATGCCCACCTCTGGTCTGTACTCCCCAAGTGGATTCCAACCAAAGCTAGGGTGGGCTTTACACGACGGCCAACCCAACTAACTGCCAGGGCCCCTGTGGAAAACTGGCACTTCTTTCTCTGAAGCCTGTTCTCGGCCAGGTTCCCCATCCTCAGGCGTCCCCCGGCAGAGTCTTAGCGAGTGCTTCCTGTGAGGTTTGTATTCAGCATCTGGCCAGCATCAACCCACTTAATTCTCAGATGCAATGCGAGCATCTCCTACTTCCCAAGGAGCGAACACAGCAATGCACTAAAGTGCTTGGTACCCCGCCTCCTTCCTCACGAGCTTCATTCATGGGAACAGCTACGAACCTTCAGGGCAAACGCCATATGGGTTTGCCCAGGTCCCCTGAAGACCCCGCCATGGCCCATATGTGTGAGTTTTGATCTTCTAACGTATGCCTGCTACCTCCTTCCAAGACTGCCCGAGCTTCTTCAGAGACGTGGTGATGGCTCTTGGGGGTCAGGCTGGAAAGTTTAAGAGCATGAAACCGTCGGCTTGCTTGGCCTGCTTTCTTTGTCTGCTTCCTCCATTCCTGGTTTCTCTCAGTAGCATTTCCTTGATAAGCTGCTTGCACCCAAGTCATCACCTCAGGTTCTCCTTCTGGAAGAATCTGACCTACGGTGGGTTATTCAGGCTTTCTGTCCAGGGCCAGATAATAAACATCACAGGATCGATGGGCCATTTTGTGGTCTCTGTCAGAATGACCCAGTTCTGCCACCATTGCTTAAAGTGGAAGCCATGATGTGAATGAATGTGTATAGATAGTTTTTTTCAATAAAACTTTATTCACAGAAACACGATGAGGGCCAGATTTAGCCTTCAGCTGAAGACAATAGCCTTTTGTAGAAGCCTGCTGCTCGAATACATCCCTCTGCTCACATAAGAGGAAATGGAGTTATAGAAAGGCTACACACTCATGAGTGGCAAGACCAGCAGCTTTGAAGTCACTGTACTGAAACGTCTGCTGCAAGCAGAGGTAAACCTCTGCCCAGTCAGGCCCAGTCAGGCCCAGTCAGGCCCAGTCAGGCCCAGTCAGGCCCAGTCAGGCCCAGTCAGGCCCAGTCAGTGGTTCTGGGTGTCAAAGAAGGGGAGCTGTGTTAGTTAACTTTCCTCATCATTGTGATCACATACTTGACAGGCAGCAGCTTAAGAGAGAAAGGGTTTATTTGGACTGTTTGAGGATATACAGTCCATACTGACAGGGATGGCTGGTCCCATTGTACCTGCAGTCAGGAGATACAGAAAGTGCTCTAGTGAAACTTCAAGGCATACATACCTCCTGTGGACTAATTCCTTCTGCTGGGTCAAACCACATTCGAATCACAACAGGGGAAGTGTTCTAGCTGATTCATCCATCCTCCCCCATTTTTTCAGAAAGAAAGGTTGCATAGAGATGGGTGATGGGCAGCTTCCTCTAAAGTGCTGGATGGTTTCGTTGCCTTTCTGAAATACTAGGAGACCTGGTGGGACTCCTGGAATCCTATCCTAAACTGATGCATTGGAAAGATTCTAAAAACAGCACCAGGTCCTTTGACGTGCGTGGTGCCGATGACGCTGACGCTTTGGTACCCTGGCCAGTGCTCTGCTTTCATACCCGAGTCCCCATCACCCCCAGCTCCCCATATGAAGTCTGTGTTGGAAAGGGAGAGAGGCATCAGGAGGCCTTGGATTTCCCAAGCTTGGGACAGGGAGCTGCCGTGGTATAGCCTCCAACCCAAACTTGACTTGGATGGGGCTGAAAAACAAAACCCACCTTTCTACCCAAGTCAAGGGACTAAGGAATCCAGGCCCCTCCAAACCCAGTGATCCACTAACCCTGGGGCTTTCTGGCCAGGTCTGTGTGCTCACACGCAGAAACACACATTCATGTCTTGGCGTAAATCCTTTCTACTCATTGTAGTAAATGCTATTAAACAACAAAAGCTTCCCATGATCTTTAGCCACATTTCTGTCCTCCATCCTCCTCCTTAATTTTCTTCTCTCTGTGTATATCTCCATATCTATGGTCGTATGAATTTGCTAAGGTTCAATGACATCAGTGGACGGTCTTCCTATGCCTGGTCACACTGTCCTATGAGGGCTTTTTAAAAGTGCCAGACAAGCTGCGTTTCTGACTTTCTCTCTTCTGCCAGTCTCTTCTTTCTCTCTTCTGTCACGAGGGAGAAGCTATTGTGTCTATTATTTTCAGCCATGGACCATTTGCCCCCATTTCTAATATGAACAGAGAAGCAGTTTCTACTCCAGCTCCTTTACATTTTTCCCCTGTGGAACGTGGGTGTGGGGTAAGCTCGGGGAAGTCATAAGTATCTGCAGTTGCTTTACAGAACTCTCTTAAGACACTGTAAGGAAGCAAGTGTGGACAGACGAATGTTCTTAGTCAGTGGTTTGGATCCCAGATTGGTCTAGAAATAATGTAGGACACTGGGTGTCTCGTAGAAAGTCTGTGATGTGAGATGCAACAAATGGTATGACAATGACATGACTCCCTGTCCCCTCACAGACCCGGTCCCCTCCCTGTTTCTGCCTTTGTTCTTCCTTCACAGTCTCACTCACGGACCACACCAGTGGTAAGCCCATTACCCGACCTTTACCCTACTTATAAGTGGAAAGTTTTTTATAATGAATGAGCTTTGCATGAGAAGCTCTAAGCTTCCAGTCTCAGCATTCAGAGTCCTCCTCCCCAGTCTGGTGCCTCTGCAGCCCGCACATGCCTGCTCTCATCTTTTTTTATTAAGTTGCTTTCTAATTCTGCTCCCTAATCAGTTTCCTTGACTAAATGCATTGGTGACCACAGGGACTTGGCAGTCTATCAGTGCCTTCCTTGGCACAGTGAAAAGGGCTTGCTATTGTCCAGTTGGAGGATCAATGGTGGTACACGGGGGACCATGAGCATCAGTGTGAACATCTTCTGGGTGGCCCGTCTGTCACCTGGTGCCTTGCTGCCAGGATCTAAGCTCCATTCTCAGGCCGAGTCTTGTGGATGGTTTCTGGACAAAGCAGCCTTTGTGTCCGTGGAAGCAACATCTCCGTGGTTCAGAATTTCAATTGGACAGTGGCTGCCATGGCAACTGATACAGTTTAGAAGTTGGGGGACTGAGCCCAGGCTGGGCCAGGTACATTTTTTAAAGGCTCTTTTCTGATTCTGCAGGTTTCTGGAGCTTACCAGAGATGGCTAACTTTGCCCAAGGTTCCCCCCCAGTCCACACCAGCACTGGGTGCACTCTAATCTGGGAAGGGATTAAGGCTCTTTCTGGTCATATCTCCAGCTTTCCTACTTAGATTCTAAGTGATTCAGACTCAGACAAAGCAGGCCGAGGAAAATCAGCCCCGCTTTTGACAACCGTTCACAAATTTTCCAAGTAGCCATCCAGTCTCACCCTCTGGAGTTTTATGGAGGACAGTTTTGGTTGTTGCTTCGCATTGCTTACAGAGAACTATATACAAACATACAGTTGCTCAGGTTGTGCACCGTCTAAGTCCATGCAGGGCACACACACAGAGCTTCCCGGAATTACACAACACAGTAAAAGGGTAACGCTCCCAACTTCTCACACTCAAAAACCCACTGGTCTTAGTGAGCAAAAGAAACTGGTGGTACCCGTGAAAGGACGGGTGAATGTTGATTAGGATAGATCAGTCTAAATAAAGCTTCCTTGGGCTGTTGGAGGGAGAAGCAGCACGTGTATAGAAGTTATCCGTTCACTGGAAAGAGCATCTTACCCAAGGCTCTGTGGGCCAAGTCTGGGAAAGGGCAAGGGGGTGTGGCCAAAGGTAGTGGGTGTGGCCAAACGCCTTAGCTGCCCTGAGAGAAAGTCACTGAAGCCTCAGTGGCCCTGGTGATGTCAGGGATGTGCATCTGTTGTCCGGGTCAGTTAGAGAGGTACTGACCCTGAACAACCTGTGGTCAGGACACGCCGCGCTTGGCGAGACAGCAATGCACCTCGCTTAGCAGCCTTCTATGAGGGCAGCAATGAGAAGGGCGGGTGATGTTGAGTCCGAGAAGCCTCGCTGTTCCTTGGATGCTACAGTCACATTGCAGGGAAGAGGAGTTTAGATGTCCTCATTTCCACCAAGATTTAGCATCTTTTCTCTGGTGTGGTGAGGGATCAGAATAGAGATTAAGTTGTATTGAAAAAAAAATAAGGTCATGTTTCTTGTAGCTGTGTATCTTGGAGGCAAGATTTATTCCCACAACAAATTGCTTTAAGCGTCTCCAAAAAGAAAACAGAATGGGTGTTGTTGGTTTATGTTGTTTGAGCCATCAGGGCTGCTACCCAGAATTCCCTGGGAGCTTTGCAAAAAAAAAAAAGTCCCCGGTGGATGGCTCTGCTTTCTGTCATGTTTTCGCTCCTATGCACAGCCTGAGCCGGACTTCATCCACACTTGACTGCAGCTTTGTCGAATGCGTCTTCTGCTTGTCTTCTGCTTGTCTATGGGGTTCGACTCAAGAGAAATCAGGTTCTCAGGGCAGTCCCGTGCCTTCGGCTGGATGGGTGGAGGCTATGTTAGCTTTCTGTCACTGGGGCAAAATACTTGAGGAAAATCAGCTCAAAAGGATGGAGGATTTATCTATCGTTGCTTTCGGTTTCAGTCCATGTTTGTCTAGCCCGGATGCTGTGGGCCTGTGGAGATGGAGAATTCCAGGGCAAATGCGCAGGGCCGAGGAAACAGATTGTTCCTGGTGGCCAGGACTGGATAGAGGAAAGAGGGCCAAGAAGGAGAGGACTGGATGGACAGATGAGAGAGGGGTGCAGGCAGGGAGAGAGGGAGGGAAGGAAGGAAGGAAGGAAGATCTGAATTTAATCCTCAAGAGCACACCCAAGGATTTATTTTCTTCAACTCCGCCCACCCCTTAAGTCTCCACAACCTCCTCATGGAAAAACCAACCAGCAGCTATGACTTTGTGGGAATTTAACATTCAGGCCATCACAGAGTGCCTTTGCCTTTGCTACGTGCTCTGGGAAGAAGGTTCCCCTCTCTTCCTATGTCTTCGGGCTTTAAGTGGGTCGAATCCCTCTGATGTACATGACTCTGAAGGAAAACTCCTGAAAGAAACCTCCATGATGACAGAATAAAGGGACATACCTCTCTTTGCCAATACACTTTAAACTCTGTGCCTTTTGCTATAGGTTTACTTGTATTGATTGTACTAACAAATGAAGCGATGTACCTATAACTATTAAAATTTGACTTCTTGGTAGGTGGTGGAGAGAAATGTGGGGTGGGGTTGGGGAGACAGGGACAGCTGTGGACTTCTGAGGCGCCTCGTCTGCAGATCTGACTTTGCAGTCGTCTAAATGTTTGACTTGAGTACAACACGATTTACTCAAAAAATGAGGATAATTCAGGGAAACGAGAGAGACCTGCAACACAAGGGAATGCCCTTGTGTGCCAAGTTAGGGACATTAAACAAGATGATTTCAAATGAGGTGTTCTTTTTTTTGTTGTTTTTTTTTTGTTTTTTGTTGGTTTTTTAAACACAAGCAAGTAAAGGGTGTGCTGTGCTAACACAAGGAACAGAAACCACATGACTCTACCCAGAAGTGCACATCTGTACATCTGCAACTCCAGTGCCCAGAAGGGGGTCCTGTCAACAAGCTGGCTAGTTAGCCTGGAGTATCTATATAACTAGCATCATGCCCACGTGCACACGTACATGCTTGTGCACACTGAGGCATACATGCACACACACTATGAAGGCGCATGAACTCCCCCTCCCCCACAGCAATTTAAACTGCACACCTGAAGTACAATATATTCCAAGAACAAAATAACTAAAACCGAACTGCTCTCAGAAAAAAAAAATCCATTAGAAATAACATTAGTATTTCTACTAGTCATTTTCTGTCACAATAACAAAATATCTGAAACTGGGAACTGTCAACAGTCACACAGGAACTTTTGGGAGACAAACCACACCTAAACATAGAGTAATTTTCTTATTTAACACATATCACATGAACATATACACACCCACACATGTATATGCATACATAGAGCAGATATTGGGAAGAGGAGAGAGAGAGAGAGAGAGAGAGAGAGAGAGAGAGAGAGAGAGACTTTCTCCTCTAGAAAAGCTTAGAGGTAATGAACAGCTCCATAGCAACGAAGAGCCCGGAATTCAGTTTATATCCTCTAAGCACCGTTCCCCACGAAAGTGTCATTTCCACTAAGTGGAATGTGTAGCTCGTTTCGATCCTGTTCTGAATGAACAGCTGTAAAGAGCTGTTTATGAAATGATGGGGAGACTTGGAAGACGAATGGGATGGCAGTGGGGATGATGGTGAGCAGATTTTGACTGTGATTTAAAGATGCATTATGAGTTTAAGATACATGCTGCAGTCTTCTCTTCAAAATGGTCCAGTTGGAAGGGGACCACATTGAATGAGCACGGGAGGAAAAGACGGCGGTGCCGGTCAGCTTTGAAACTGCGTGACGCTAACATGGGCGTTGCGCCGTCATCTGTAGATTAGCATAGAGTTGAAAACGTCCATCACAATATTTTTAACTAGAATGAAAAGGAAGAGACGGGGATTAAGAGGCACTCCATGGGTCTCCCTGGCGGAAGGAAGCAGCCCGGGCAGTTGCACAGAGAACAGCCACCTCCCTCCACCCCAAGGGTCACGATATCCACAAGGCAGAGAAACACAAGACCCAGGAAGCGATTCGAAAACTGTGCCGTGGTGGCGCACGCCTTTAATCCCAGCACTTGGGAGGCAGAGGCAGGTGGATTTCTGAGTTCAAGGCCTTCCAGGACAGCCAGGGCTACAGAGAAACCCTATCTAGAAAAAAAAAAAATGAGTTGGGGAATTTATTCCCAAACAGCTGACTGACAGCTTGAGCCTGACATGGCACTGTGGAGGAGGAAGTGAGTCACCTGTGGGCTCTGAGTCCCCTCGATCCTGGCCATGGCTTTTAAAGGGAGTGGCTCCAGCTCCTCCTGAAGGTGGGTCACGACTTAGAGGGTTTCAACCACGCAGGTGTCGGTGAAATCAGTCTCTGTAGGCCTTTATGAAATTTCAAGCTTAAAACTGGAATTTTCCATCTATAAGAATTTCTCTCTCTCTCTCTCTCTCTCTCTCTCTCTCACACACACACACACACACACACACACACACACACACACACATTCCTGGCAGTCCCATTCTACCCAAGAATCACCCTGAACTTCAATCCTTCCTCTGTCTTCTGAGTCCTGAAGTGACAGGCAGGTACCACCACACCCAGTTTATGAGTTAGCAGTGATCAAACCCAGGGCTTTGTGGACACCAGATAAGCACTCAATCAACTGAACTGTATGTCCAGCCTGAAAATGTCCTTGACAATGCAGCGTTGATGGAAAAGAGTCAACTCTAACAAAATACAGACTATGTTAGAGCATATTATATGGACTATAAAAACAGCATAGTGTAACGGGATAAAGAAGTTTCATAGTGGCTAGACAGTAACTGAGGGACAGGGAGCTAAGATCCCACAGAACTCTAGAATGCTGGCAATGGCGATAGTTGCATGGAGTTTATTCTTTGGTTTACTAAGCCACAAATTTATGTTTTAAGGATGTCTTCTTATTTAAAGTGTTTTATTTTTATTGTGTATTAGTGTTTTGCCTGCATGTTTGCCTGTGCACCACTTTTGTGCCTGGTGCCCTTGGAGGTCAGAAGAGGGTCCCCTGGAACTGGAGTTGCAAATGACTGAGCTGCCGTATAGGTGCTGGGTTCTCGTCAAAGCAGTGCGTGCTGTTAACCACCAGGCCATCTCTCCAGCCCTGAAACACTTCTTTTGGAGGGAGAGGAACACAGAGGGAAAGGAGACAAGATTGTACTCTGTAGCCTTGGCTAGTCTGGAACTTGCTACGTAGACCAGGCTGGGCTTGGAACTCACAGAGATCCTCCTGCCTCTGCCTCTCCTTCTCAGGTAGTAGGTTTAGCACCACAACCCAACCTTAAGATGCTTTTTAAATGCATTGTGCTCAGTGGCCAAGAGCACTTGCTACTTTTACAGAAGACCTGGGTATGAGTCCCTGTACCTGAATGACAGCCACAAGCACCTATGACTAGGGGTCCTCTCACTTCTGGCCTCCATAGTCACTGCATATGTGTAGTGCACAGAGCTACATGTGGGCAAAACACAGACAGAACATACAAATTTAAAAAAATCATTTAAAGTGTTATGCGTTTTATGACATAAATGTAAAATCATATACTAAAAAATAAAAAAAAATGATAAAGTAGATTTAAAAAAAACAACCTCAAAATAGAGGATATCCCTCTGTGACTGCCCCTCTAACGTTATCTGCTGTCAGCCCTTTGGAGGGGATCTTTCTGGGAGTTAAGCTTAGTGGTTAAGGAGATGATCTTTGAGGGCTGGAGAAATAGCTCAGCGGTTACCCTGGCTGCTCCTCTAGAGAACACGAGTTCAGTCCCCAGCACCCACACCTGCAGCCCACAGCCACCTGTAACTCCGGCTCCAGCATCTCTAAGGTGTCTGACCTCTGACCTTCATGGGCACCTGCACTCATGGGTACATACCCACATGCAGGCGCGCGCGCGCGCGCGCACACACACACACACACACACACACACACACACACAATTAAAAATAATAAAAATCTGTCAGAAAGGCAATCTTTGGGCTTAAGCAGGTTTCACATCCTGGGATTGTCACTAATTAAATGTGTGCCTTGGGGCAAGTTACTACCGTTCTCTGAGCTCCCCCACCTGCCATTGCTTGGGTTACAGGCAGGCATGGCCACCTCTGACTTCTTACACAGGTGCTGGGGCCACTAAGTCATCTACCTCCCTAGGCCCGCAATTGGGATTTGAAGTCAATCCTTTTGTTTCTGACACCCCTGCTCCCTAGCGGAGAAGAAGATGTCCTAGGAGACTTTAGGTGACCTGATAAAGATTATAAACTAAGTGGATGGTGGCAGAAGCATCAGGACTCAGCCCCCGTGGGCCCCCCCCCCACCTCTCATCTCTGAGCTAATGCCTGGAACATCTGAGCTCAAGCATGCTGAGCTGTTGGATGCCAGACAGATCACCCCTAAGTCCCTGTCCCCCCCCCCCACGACATAGCTCCCAACCTGGAGATGTCTAGGCTAATCAAGACCAAAGGAGGGTTTTTTTCTGAAATGGTTGAGGCAGGCTGCAGACTAAGCAGGAGGTAAGGAGCTGCATCTTTTGATTTGTGAACTGGTCCCCTTTGATCTGAAGATCAATAAGAGTAAATGAGTTACAGGTGAGGAAGTGCTAGGGTAGGGCTCTTGAATTTGCCTCTGTCCTCCAGCATTGTGACTCCCTCTAGAATTCTCCCTCAGCCACCTCCACAGAAAACAGGCATCAAGGAGACTTTTCTGTGAGTGCCAAACAAGCTTCTGTGGTGTGTGTGTGTGTGTGTGTGTGTGTGTGTGTGTGTCCCACGTGTGATTTCAATAGCTCTTCCCCACTGTTTGGCAGCTGCAGCTGCCCTCCCGTCTCAGCTGTAGGAAGGAGGACTGGATTTAATAGGTCTTTACTGCAAATGTCAACCAGACCCTATGAAAGCTGCCAGGAGACACACCACAGGGAGCACGGCCAGGCTATTTCAAGACTCCACAGCCCAGTTCAAGGGAGGAGCACTGACTTGGACCAGCTAGGAATTCAGGGTGATTGTGTTTCTGGGGTGTTATGCAGCTCCTAGGTTTAACATTTCTTCTGCCACTCTCCCCGGAGAAGACAGAATCAGAGGGCAGGAGAGAGGGGCTTACTGGCCACCTGAAGGGTTTGGGAGCCCCAGGCCCAAAGCTACAAGGGAGTTACAGTCATCACTCTTGGGTCTCCAGATTGAGTCAGACCTATTGGGGAATAGTTTCCAGCCGTGCATAATTGAGTAGAGGGGTTTGTGTCCTGCCTGAGTACCTGGCACAGCCAGGCTCCCACATGAACGAGCACTGATTGAGTGAATTGTTGCCTCGGTAATTAGTAATAGGGGTCGGAAGTCCTGCAGAGGACTCTGGGAGTTTGAATTTATCCATCCGCTATAAGGAACTGAGGACCGCTAAACTCAAGGAGCTAGTCCCTAGGTGTCCCAGAGTGCCCCGTTCTAAGTGCCAATCCAGAACACTAACCTCTGTCCCACTGCAGATGGGTTTCATGGATTCGAATGGCCCAGACCATGAGATTTAGCATCTGACAGATCTGGGTTCAAACGCCACCGCCTGTCAGCTATTTGACCTCACACGAATTTCTTCATCTTAAAAAAAAAAAAAAAAAAAAAAAAAGATACAAAACAACAACTTGTTCTGAAATAGTTGCCTCCCAACCCCCATATGCGTGCAGGCATATTCACGCCACAGAATGCCTGTTAGGTCAGAGGACAACTTTCCGGAGTTGGTTCTCTTCTTCCACTGTAGTTTTTGGGGACTGAACGCAGGTCGGCAGGCTTGACCAGCAAGTGCTTATAGTCACTGAGACATCTCATTGCTTCTGCTTTATCTTTTAAATCGCAATCTTCTCATTAATCTCTGTCTGTCTGTCTGTCTGTCTCCCTCTGTATAACTTCTGTAAGAATAAAAGGTTTATGGGGCTCTTGGAATGACTCAAAAATAAGAAATGAAGAAAATAAATGTTTGTTTCTCCCCCTCCCTCCATAAATGAGTTTGACTACCTTAGCTTGTCTGACCCATGATGCTAAAATATTCTCTTCTATCTTGCTTGTTGGGGAGTGCTTAGTAATATTGATTTGCTAGTCAAAGATTGGTTTATCTAGTTTTGAGGTCTATGATCATCAAGGTGGCGAGATTCCATGCTGGAAGATACAAGAATGGTCTTTCATGACCTACCACCAAAAACCTGGCAGAACACCCAGGACTGAACTAAGTTAGGCATATTATCTCATGGCAAAAGGGATGGGAGTGTACTCTGGGAACAATGGACTTCTCAGGAAGATGGCAGAAGGAATTGTTTGGGGGGGGGCGGTTGTATAGTGATGTAGGGGTGGTGAGGAAGTAAGGCACATTGAACACTGCTAGGCAGTAGTGGCCATTCATACTGATGTCTGTACACATTTCCTATTGTAGCTATAACAGAATACTATAAGCCTAGTGGCTTAAATAGATACTGCAGTTCTAGAGGAAAAAAAAAAGTCCAAAATCATTTTTGACTGGACTAAAAACCAACGTGTCAGCAGGGAGGGTCCCATTGGAAGGCCCAGCAGGGAGGGTCTAATGCCTTGCCTCTCTTTGCTCCCAGTCTCTAGATATTGCTTCTACCCATAGCTGTGGCTTTCTTTGTCTTCAAACCAGATACATGATCTTATAATGACCATGGGGCCCTCCTAGATAACTTAGGGTCATTCTTCCACCTAAAATTCTTTTTGACTTAGTTTCCACGAACTAATTT
Organism: Mus pahari; assembly: GCF_900095145.1. NCBI lineage: Eukaryota > Metazoa > Chordata > Mammalia > Rodentia > Muridae > Mus > Mus pahari. Next base: position 33,550,783 of record NC_034609.1, read on the forward strand.
ACCTCCTGTCATAGGAAGTGTCATACCCACACATTCTCAGGGTTGGGAAGGGTGCCACCATCTTCAACGGGATATGAGTCCCCATGGCAAGTGTACCGTTCTTCCCCAGATGAGTAGAGTGAGCCACCAAGCTGTGACTTGTAAAGCAACAGCAACCACTCACATGAACCAGGTCACCAGTCCTTAACACGCATTTGTCACAGCAAATGGATGGATACTGGCAAACTCTTCATAACTTGAGTCAATACACTTTCTACATCCTTAGTTTCTGCCCGCTGCCCCTGCTCATCTCCGGCACCACCCCCAGGCTATCGTTTGACAGTAGGTGTCATGTCTCTTTAGGTTCCTCCTGTGACCGTTGCTCAGGCTTTTATCCCACTTCTGATGTCCTTGAAAGTTTGGAAAGTGCTGATCAAACATTTTGTAGCCCGCCAGTCAGTTAGGATCTGTCTGCTGTTTTCTCAGGAGAGGTTTATAGACTTTGAAGAGGAAGACCCTGGAGATACAATGCCCCTCCCTCCCTATCCTCTCAAGACTGCGTTCTGTCAGCATGACCTTTATGCTCATGTTTCCCAGGTGTCTGAGGTACAAAGTCCTTGCTTTCACCTCGTTTGTGTGCCGAGATTTCTGAGAGGAGTCGCATCACGCAGCTCCCCTTAAAGAGTGTGCTGCCTCTTTCACAGCAGAGAATTCACATAAAGTATTTTATGTGAATACTCTGGCCTTGACCTCTTGACCTTCTTGTTTCTACCTTCTAAGTGCTGGGCTGTGCGTGTGTGCTTGGCTTGGGTGAATTCTATGTATCTAATAGCCTCCACTTACCTGTTTGGTCATTCATTGCAGCATGGACTCAGGGGCATTCATTTTATCTTTTGGTTATGATCTAATGTTGCATTATGTTCTTGAAGAGTTAGCTTTGACTGGAATACCCTCCTTTGGTTCCTATGTCTTTAAATTGCGTTTTCACTTAATAATTTTTCCATAAAATATATTTTGATCATATTCTTTCTCCTCCTGTAATATAGCTACACCATTTTCTCCTTCCTTTTCCTCCCCCCGAAGCTCCACATATCCCCATTCGCTCTCTTTCATAATCTCTTTTTAGTTAATTGTTGCTATATACATAAATATATGTATGTATGTATGTGTATATATATATATATATATATATATATATATATATATATATATATATATATATAATATAAATGCACCTGAGTCTATACAGTGTTACTCATATGTATGTGTGTGTGTATGTATGTATTTTCAAGGCTGGTCATTTTTCCCCTTTACTTTCTTCTTCTTTGAGATGTGTGCACATATGTGCTTGTGTGTACATGTATGCATGTTTATGCATTTGATTAGGGCTGCTTTACTCTCTGGCACTGCAGTGTATATGCCTTGGGATCACTGTAAATATTCTTTGCCTTGGCCGTCAGAACAGCCATTTTCCCAAGGAGCCAGGTCCTGTTTATGGGATGCTGCTATATACATACTATGGTGGAGGTGCAGGCTGGGCCAACTTCTTGTAGTGCAGAAGTTCAACTTTTGTCACCTTACATTTATGATCTCCTTTGACCTATAAGTAGCGATAGATGTAAGTGGCCATTCTGTATAGATGTCTGGAGCTCAGGGAGGGGTCTGGACTGAGGACCACATCTGAGAGTCATCATACTAGAAACCCCTTTCGTATCTGAGATTGGCCTTGACCTCTTGACCTTCTTGTTTCTACCTTCTAAGTGCTGGGGTGTGGGTATGTGCTTGGCTTAGGTGACTTTTTTGGAGAAGTTTTTCTCTAAAGGGGAACAAAGAAATGGGCTGATAGCTAGACAGAGAGACGACCAAAAGAGAAGGTTTCTTTCTTTTTTCTCTTTCTTTCTTTCTTTCTTTCTTTCTTTCTTTCTTTCTTTCTTTCTTTCTTTCTTTCTTTCTTTCTTCCTTCCTTCCTTCCTTCCTTCCTTC
>NC_034609.1:33552994-33567292 GCF_900095145.1 Mus pahari
AAAAAAAAAAAGAAGAAGAAGAAGAAGAAGAAGAAGAAGAAGAAGAAGAAGAAGAAGAAGAAGAAGAAGATGACAAGGACTCACGATGTTGACCAAGCAGGCCTTAAACTTACATGTTTATTGTAGTGCCATCCACAGTATCGAAATTGATACACTGAGCACCTGGCAGATACTTAGAACACAATGAAACACAGAGGGGGATGTGGTGCATGCCTATGCTTGTGAACTTTAGTCTCCTTCTTGAACACTTTTGGATATAGATTGCCAATTCTATGACAGGAAGTGACAGTGACTTATTACTGTCCTCTGGCCTCAGACAATGTCTTAGTTTGGGTTTCTGTTGCTGTGATAAGACACTGACCAAAGCAATTCATGGAGGAGAGGGTTTATTTTAGCTTACAGCTTGTAGCCCATTATTCTATTATGTGGGGGGGGGCAGGGATTGGGGGGGGAGAAATTCGAGGCAGGAACTGATGCAGAAACCATGAAGGAATACTGCTTGATGCTTGACTCAACCTGCTTTCTTATACAACCCATGACCAGGACCTGGCTAGTATCAGCTATCCTATATCAATCATTAATCAAGAAAATGCCCTAGAAACTTGCCAACAGGCCAGTCTGAGGACTGGCACTTTCTCAATTGAGGTTCCCTCTTTCAAGATTACTCCAGCCTGTATCAAGTTGACCAAAAAAAAAAAAAAAAAAAAAAGCCCTAACCATCATTGTATCATAGTAAGCAGTAAAAGCGAGGCAAGAGGGTCAGGTGTACTCCAGTGTGAGCAAGAGGGGAGTGGGGTTGCCTGTAACAGCTGAGGTTTACCTACCTTTCTCAAAAGGAAAGCAGAACAACGAACACCTGCACACAAAGGATCTCAATTTTAAGTCGAGGGCGATTGATTTTCATAAACCCTTTCCTTGCCTTCCTATCTCTCTCTCCTTCATTTATAAGTCTGATCCAATTTACGGGTGTCAGTTTGCAAAGTTTGCTTCACAGTAATCCATTAAATAAGCATGGCGGTTCTATGCTTACCTAATTATTAAGTAAACTGCTGTTTGACGTCATCTACGTTGTGTTTTGAATTTTGTATCCCAGTCCTCCAAATATCAGTTCCTCTGAAATATGCTTTGTGGCTACTGACTGTACCTAAAGAATATATGAATATGCATACATTTAGACTGAGCCCAGAGGATATTAAGCTCTAAATGCTACCTATATTTTCTAAAGGCCACATTGCTTATGAAAACCTCAGAAAGAAACGGATTAGAGGAAAACTCTTGGGGCTTTTGGGATTGACTTTGCTATGAAGGTTGAAAACAGAGGAACGGGATACGCAGCTCAGACACTTGGAACTGGGGCATGCACAGTCCCTCTTGTCTAGGTCACTGAACTGAATCCAGCCCAAGGCAAAAAACCGCAACGTGTGAGCATCAGCATCTGTTCAGGGGCCTGTGCGAGGGACTTGGGGACTCGGCTGGCTGTCAGAGCCAGGTTTCCTCTGCCATTCCTTAGCTGGGCTTTAATGACATCTCTTAATACTAGCATCGCCATCCCCTGGTTACATGATATAGGGACACAGGCAGAGGGAGGGAGGCTGTTTAGAGGACCCATGAGGTAGTAAGTCATGGCTTGAGTCTTTATGTTAGTTTGTTTGTCATGTGTGATACAACACTAGGTGCCAGGTATTATTATTTATTTAAAATTATTATTATTGTTATTAATTTGTATATGTTTCTGTTTATGTGTGGGTGACAGCACCCACATGGAGGTCAGAGGACCACTTTGGGGAGTCAGTTCTCTTCTCCCATTCTAAGACTCAAGAATGATCATGCTAGTGTGGCAAGTGCTTTTTTTATCTATTGGGTCACCACCTTTCTGACCCTGGGTGTTTTCTTATTTCCATGAGTCATATTATGTATTTGTGCCAGCTACACTATTATTTACATTTGAGAGCATGAGCAAAAATTAACTTAATAATTTCATACAAAAAGTGTGCCTTGTCATTAATCAAAAACATACCTTACTTGCCATAGGATAGAAAGCAACTAGAGGGTGTAATATAAGTTACATAACTATTACAGCTTTGTCAATGGCTATGTGTGGGTTACACTTATCTTGCTCACCACTGATGGAAGATATTTAGACCTAAATCTGTCTGTAAGGAAAGGAGAGGATTTCTAGCCCTGGATTATACCTGCCAGCAGGTCATGCTCACCATTCTTTCTCTGGAAAACTGTTAGCGCATTAATTGTCCATTGACTTGAAGTTGACCAAATCTCTCTTCTGAGTCTAGCAGAGGTTCCCACTCCGTGCTTTCTTTGGGGACCTGAGTATTGACTTTCAATTGTGCTCTCTTGTTGGACCCCTGATATTTATTCCACACACACTAGAACAAACACATCAGTGTCGTGGCTGGCACCATCCTGACACATTATTGGTTCAGGTAATTCGGTTGTTAAATATTTTTTAACACTGTCCTTAAATTTTCAAGTTAAGGTGTGTGAATGGTGATGGAAGGGACACAGGTTTCTTCGGAGGCTGGAGGACCATGTCAGGCAGAACCAAGGGCTCTCTGGAACATAGCTATGATTGGACACTTGTCAGGAATGGACCCTCCAAGGCCCCCTCTTTGCTCCCCTGCTTATGAAAAGCCAGCAGCTCTCTCTCTCCCTGTGTCCTGTTTGCTGCGCGTGGAGCTGTCCGCAGTGCTGATTTTTGTCTGCAAGATTGACTAGGTTACATAAGGAAAAAGATCTTAATGGCTTTTTGAATGGGCTGTGAGGAGAGGTGCGCTCATACTGATTTTCCTCCTTCCTGCCTCCCAAACATTTTTGTTGTTGTTGTTATAGTTCTGGATGTGTCGATGCAGAGATGTATCCAACAAAAGTCGCCTTTACTAGCCATCAGCCCTTCCCTGCACACATTGAATGCAGTCTCTCTTAGTTCTGGCACTTCCTAGATACCCCCACTCTCTAGATAAAAAATCTGATGACAATGGTAGTTGTTTAACCGGTTCAAGGACACACAGTTAATGTAGAGGGGGACTTGAGGTTTAAATATTCCAACTTCAAACAATTTTAAATGAAAATTTTTCTTTAGATGTGTTAAGTCTGGAGGCTGGCTGATTTTGCTCAATTCTAGAACATACTGTTTACTTGTCACAGAAAGTCTTGCTTTTCTGTATGAATAACAGCATTCACCCCAGCACTGTGACTGCTGGTGGACGGTCACAGATTACAACTGCATGTGATGTTCAGCGCAGGTGACTGGCCAGCACTGCTGATCGAGCCTTGCTGACAGCCAGAAACACATTCTTCTGAACTCCAAGGGCCCCACCATCTAAAAAAAAAATGCTTCTCTTACTTTTGAGGGATCTTTAAACACAGAAGACCCTTTATTGCAGGAATCCTATCTTCTAGGTGCCTCTAGGCTGGCTTAGAACAGATTACATCCACAGAGAACATAGCCAACTCAAGAGCGCAGGTGGAGAGTGAATGTGTTTAAAGGGCTCCTGGGTCTGCGTAACTACACTCTCGAGCTTACACTAGCGTTTACTGTATCTACACAAATGCTCAACATTGCACGAGTCCCACTATCCCCAAGGTCGCCTGGACTCGGCAATATTTTGTAATCCAAACAACTGGCAGGAATCGGATGCCACCTTCTTCTTTTGTAATAAACTGTTTACTGCTTCCCAGCCTCCGCCTGACATTTATAGAGTTCCTGGTCCTAGGAGGGGAGGAAAATGAGACTCATCTGCTATTTGAAGCTGATGCAACCTCCTCCCTGCCAGAACTGCCTATTACAGGGCTTTGTACACTGCCTGAGGCCCCACCTTTCCTTTTGCTGCAAACTCCTCTTCTCTCTCCCCAGGGATAAACACAAGTTAATGTGTGTACTGGAAACCGGTGTGTGATGACATCAGCGTACTAAGGAAGCCAGTCTGTGCTGTGTAGAAGCGATGGATTTGTCTCCCCATGGTTCCTTGACTTCCCATCAAACATGTTAATTAGAACCTCACCAACAAGCCAGGCTGAGAAGAGGGTGGTTTCCGCCAGGAGGAGTGCAAAGAGCCATTCTCAACCCCACTCGGTTTGAGCTTGGTGTTCCAGCCTTTGCGCTCCACCAGCAAGAAATTGCTCTGCCCTTGCAACTCCATCTTACCTATGACAGGATAAAAATCAATGCCTTTCGCCAGGAATATCCCTGCCACTCTCTTTAGAATGGCTGACAAATAGCCACCATTTTTGGTGTTTGATCAATTGACAGCCCATAGAAGTACTAATATCTCCTTTGATTATCCCTTGACTGCTCACGGTGGAAATGGACACATTTGTTGAAATAATTTTAAAAATGAAGTGGCAGGTACCCAAATGACAGTTTAGTGCTGAGATGTTAAATAAAACCAAGTCCATCTATGAACCTACCTAGTGTAAGATGAAACCTTCCCCAGGGGAAAATTCATATGAGTCCATATAATCTGTGTATCAGGGTTAAAGCCATACTGGCTGGTTAGTTTTGTCAACTTGCCACAAACTAGAGTTTGGAAGAAGGAACATTAGTTGATGAATCACCTCTACCAGACCAGTCTGTGGGGGCCACTTTTATTATTGTTGATTTACATAGGAGGACACAACCCACTGTGGACTGTGCCAACCCTGGGAAGGTGAGCCTAGGCTAAGTGATGTAGGTGAAAAAGCCATGGTGAGTGACCTTGTAAGCAATGTCCCTCAGTGTTCCACAGTCTATGGTCTCTGCCTCAAGCTCCTGCTTTGGCTTCCCCCATGATAAACCCTTTCCTACCCAAGTTGGTTATGGTCAGTGTTTATCACCACAGCAACAGGAAAGTCACCACCATCTTTTCTGATGGTGCCTTTCCCTTATCGTGCGGTGTGACTTTGAAGACAGCTGAGCCTAAGAAAGGGTTGTAAATGTTATAGTGAGAGAAGTGTGGGAGATACTTTGACAATAAGCTTTTTAGTTCCATGGGCAATGACTTGTCTCAAGACCTGGCACGTGTTAACTGTGCATAGCATGTCACGGGATGTCACAATCCAGGCCTCTCTTTCTTCTTTCACTATTGGAATCAGGGCTGCAGAATGCTCCCCAAGTTTTAGAAATACACAAATAATGAGGTTTTATAACTAGTTCTTAGGCTAATGGAATCCTTTCTTTAATTAACTTAGTATCTATGTTACTGAAGACCTACTGGATGCCAGGCTCTGAGCCACAGTCACTTAAAGTGTCCCTTGCTACATTCCCCGTGTGGGTAACACAGAAGACAAAAGGCCCGAGTGGAAAGATGCATGGGGTAGTTTCAGACTGGCAAATGCCTTGAAGGCAAGACAAAGTATATGAGCAGAGTCCCTGGCAGTGCAGCCTGGCTTTGGGTCTGGTTACTTGCTTCCATGAGGAGGAAATGATATCAAATGTATAAAAGGAAAGGTGGGTTTATTTATATATAGTATGGGCCCAAGCCAGGTAGAGTTGGTGTCTATCGCTACCTTGCCCACCATTACACTTTACACAAAGAATATTACGAAGGCCAGGAAAAGCACACATGTAGATTTGGCTGTCCACACTTCAGGGATGTAGCTGAGAGCCTGTCCTTGCTCCAGGTGCTGTGGATTCTGGGAGTCATCTTCAAGCTTAGAATGGTATTTCTTATAGGGAGCTTGTAGTGGCTATTCCTGGTTGTCAACTTGACTATATTTGAAATGAACTACAATCCAGAATTGGAAGGCTCACCAGTGAACCTAATCTGGAGACTGGGAGATAGAAGTTTCTGATCTGGATCTTGGTATGGAGATCTTGAGACACAGTGGTGATTGAATCCAGAAGATTAAGACAGGGAGATCTCTGAGTCCAAGATCATCTGGGATTAAAGGTGTGGTGGCACACACCTTTAATCTGGGCTACACCTTCTGCTGGGGACCATATAAGGACATTGGAAGAAGGGAGTCTGGCTCTCGCTCTCTCGCCTTCTTGCGGTGTGGGACTCAGCAACTGCTAGATCCTTGGACTTCCATCCACAGCTACTACTGAACCATTGTTGGGATTTGGACTGCAGACTGTAAGTCATCAATAAATTCCTTTACTATATAGAGACTATCTGCAAGTTCTGTGACTCTAGAGAACCCTGACTAATACAGAGCTAGACCTGGAAAAGAAATCTGTTTGTGTGTGAAGTAATCAATTTATATTTTAAATAGTAATGTCTAGGAATTCTGTTACCATGGGACAGTGGCTGTGGGGAGAGTAAGGCCCCAGAGTAAGGGAGCATGTGTCTGTGTGGGATGTTTGAACTGGGCTTTGGCAAGAGGGAGACGACAGCCTTGCAATATTCAAGGTTTCTGCCTGTCTCAGTAACAAGTACTCTAAAGTAGGAATAACTTTCTCATACCTGAAGGACAGACCCGGAGAGCCGGTGGGGCTCACAATGAGGGGGGGGGGTGAGACAGAAGAGGCAGAAGAGAGGTGCAAGGTGGGGGAGATGCGCAGCATCATATCAAGTACAGTTCTGTAAGTCCCAGCAGGTGTTTTGGAGATGTGGGATTCCAGTTTTATTATGTCCATTTATTTTGTATGTAATTCTACGCGGGTGGATGTATGGATGGATATGCTCCATGGAGCACATGTGGTGGTCAGAGTCGGTTCTCTTCTCCTTCCACCATGTGAGATGCAGGGAGGATCAAACCCAGGTTGTCAGGTTTGGTGGAAGGCACTTTTACCAGCTGAGGCATCGCGCGTGCGCGTGCGCATGTGTGTGTGTGTGTGTGTACATATGAATATGTATATTGTGCAGCAGAAACCATTGAGAAGATTTAAGCAGGGAAGAAAGTGGGATACTTAGTTTTAAGGGCATAGTTTACCTGTCTGAGGAAAACAGCTCATAGGATGTTGAGGAGGAAGAAGGAGACATAGCTCAGAAAGAGGTTTTTGCAGTGACCAAATGGAGCAAAGATTTCAATCTCTTTCCAACAACAAATGGATCAAGGACAACTGAGGACCATAATAAGAAGTGAGCAGAGCTTGTTTCTCTCCCAGGCTCTGTCTCACCCCATTTATTGTGCCATTTCGTTCTGCCGTAATCATCCGAGGTACGAATCCATCATTCCTCATTGCATTTGACAGATGGGGGAAAGCCGCAGCTGTAAGAATCAAAGGCTACTGCCCACACCCCCATGCCTATCAAGTGACATCAAAGGACATGGCTCGTATCCACACACAGTGAATGACAGAGTAGCAGGCGCAAGTTTAACACCCAAGCCAGTGCAAACCCGAAAGCCCCAGAGATCACTACTGTTACTGACAGTGAGAAGCTGGGGAGCCTGTGACTGGATAGGTGGGTTTTGAACCCAGGAAGACTTCGTTCCAGCCCTGGTTCTTGCTTCAGAACCCTATCACCTTGAGCAAGAGGCCTTGGCAACTTCTCATTGCCTCTGCCTCAGCTCTATAAATAGAGGATAATAACAATAGATTCTAGTTCCTAGGGTTGCTGACTTCACACGTGCAGCTTAGGACAGTGCTCATCACAGGAAGCATTCGGTAAATAGCTCTATCACCAAGAGAACGGGATATGGCCAAGACTGTGGGCACTTCTTCCTCTCGCATGCAGGTGAAACGCTTAGCCCAGAACAGAGGCTCGAAAGAGGTTTGCTGGGCTTTATATTTTACCTGAAACCAGATGAATCTCGTTCATTTTTATTCCAAACGAGCCTGCACCCCCCCCCCAAGTGACCCTTCTCTCCTGAGTGCCCAAGGCATCGATGTTTCTCCCTGGGACATTCTGGTATACACAGAGGGCTACTGAGTGTCTGCCATTGTTGCAGTGGGGAAGGCACTGGGAATTGGACCGTGGCATAAGTGAGTTCTTGGAAACCGGGACAAGCGTCGCTGGCCTGGGGTAGTTAGAAGAGGCCCTTCCATCAAATGGAGGAGAGCTCTGGAGTGAAAAACGGAGGAAGAATATGAAAGGGGATCCCCTGGAGATGGAATCACAGGAAGTTGTGAACCATGTGACATGGTGCTGGGATTTGAACCCAGCCCTTTGGAATGACTGCGGTTGCTCTCAGCCACTGGGCCATCTGTCCAGCGCCACAATCCTGAATTATAGAATGGAGGGAAAGGAAAACAATGGGTTTTCTAGGTCTCTGGGAGAAAAGGTGAGGGAGACAGGATGCCGCTGTTCTCCTAGGGCTGATAATTGGGTCTTGAAACTGAGTCCGCAGACATCTGGAAAACCCACGTTCGTAGTTTTCAGTGGCTCCTTGGCGGCTGTGCTGTCACATGATGGTCAGCAGAGGGCAGTGTAGCCAATGGCCCACTGTGAGTGAGGGGCTGGCTGCTTCTCAGCTGAGGGTCCTGGGAAGCGTTTCTGGAGCATAAAACTGTACCTGTTTGTGCGCGTTCTGAGGATAGCCCACCTCTTCACTTTTCTTTGGAGTCCTGTTCTTTTCTGCGCGTCTCCAATGCGTTCCTCTTTTCTTCCACCCTTTGCTCGCTCTGTTGTGGGTCCACATTCCTCACCTTTTCCCTCTGTAAAGAATGTGGACACCCACTACCTCCTTGGATCCTCTGAAGTATTTTCTGAGAGACAGGTCAGGCTAAATACGGATTATTGTGCAGATCAAGAAACGGGCCTAGAGAGGTTCCTGGTCCCTCAGCCCTGTTCTTTGTTCCAGTGTCCTTACAGGCTGACTGCCAAGGGTTATAGTGTTTATCACTGCAAAGACGACTCCCCCAAACCCCAGGGTACCACACACCCTTTTGAGTCACAACCAAAGCTTCCAAGGGAAGGGGCTTCCTCAGATGCATGGGCTCAGGGGTCCTATGCATTTTATAAGATCCTTGGCCTAAAAGATGAAAAAGCTAAGCCTTAGACTCTAAGGGCTCTGCATACTCTCAGGAGCAGAAGGAAATAGATCTGTCTTTGTGATTTTTTTTAAGGACAGAAGCCACCAGCGTTCCTGGCTCGGGACCAGTTGGCTGGACTGTGCTCGCAGTGTTGAAGTGTGGGGCTGGGAGGAAAGTTCTCCAAACTTCCACGAGGGGTGACTGTGGCTCTGGATGGATGACTCCAGGGGAGTAGAAGAGCTCACTGTGAACTCTGCACTCAGTCAGCACTGCTCCAAACAGGAGATTTGCCTTATTATTATTATTATTATTATTATTATTATTATTATTATTATTATATAGATTCTCCCCTCTCTGACCCTGGGCTGGCTTTGAATTCCCTATAGGATAATAACCCTGAACTTCTTGTCTGCCTGCCGCTGTTTACCAAATGCTGGGATTACAGGCGAACACCGCCATACAAGGTTTATGCGGACTTGAGGACTGAATCCTTTTGCTTCCTAGCAAAAGGACTCAGTTTTCTGTGTGGAGACATGTGACCCCCCGACTGACCAGGAACTCACAGGGATCCCCCCCCCCGCCCCATCTCTGCTTCGCAAGGGCTGGGCTTAAAGGCACATGCCTCCTATCCCCAGCTTCGATGGACCTTTGGAGTTTTGCATTTGTCCTCAGTGGAAGTTCAGTCCTGACAGCAGGAGGAGGAGAATCACTTGTGTGTGTGTGTGTGTGTGTGTGTGTGTGTGTGTGTGTGGAGGGGGGAGCCCTGTTTCCTGAGACCATCAGACCAGGATCAGCCACTGGATTCCAGAATACTGAGAGCATCCAACTAAGATCAACAGAAACCCATCCCTAACCCACTGCTGACCTGGGGACCACAAGAATTTCCAGGAGAGGCCAGAGGGATTGCCAAGCTGACCCTTAGGGAAGCATGAGCAATCTCATTTACTAACTAATGCTGCCGGGAAGGGCACTTGGTTATCCTTGGCTAGTTGCTAACTACTTAAACACACACTCACTGAGGGATGAGACACCAGCATGGAGGGATGATTTACAAAGTTACTAACTGTATCGCCATATTCTAAAAATAACTGGTAACCTTAAGACTTAAATCTAGCAATCGACACATAGTGGTTCAGAGAAGACACCAGAGTAAGTCAGACAAGTTCCAATGTCCTATTCCATCCCAGATGGGATTTATTTCTTTCTTGTTTTGTTTTGTTTTGTTTTGTTTTTCGAGACAGGGTTTCTCTGTGTAGCCCTGGCTGTCCTGGAACTCACTCTGTAGACCAGACTGGGCTCAAACTCAGAAATCTGCCTGCCTCTGCTTCCCAAGTGCTAGAATTAAAGGCGTGTGCCACCACTGCCCAGCCCAGATGGGATTTCTGAATCTATTTATGCACCGGTTTCCTTTTCTGTAAGATGGGGATATTGATGAGCATTATAAAGTAGCCTAATCAGTGTGGGGTGTGTTCGTGCAGTACCTGGTACATGATGGCACAGCCAGTAAGCACTAAGCATTATCAGTCGCTATGTTAGTTACTTTTCTATTGTGGTGACAAAACATCATGACAAAACCAACTTATAAAAGAAAGTGTTCAGTTGAGCTTACGGTTCCTGAGGGACAGAGCAAAGCCACTACATCAGGAACAGCTGAGAACTTACATTTTGATGCATGAGTGAGTAAGTGAGAGAGAGAGAGAGAGAGAGAGAGAGAGAGAGAGAGAGAGAGAGAGAGTCTTTTTGAAACCTTATAGCCCAGTGCCCAAAGACACTCCTCCCCCAATGAGGCCACACCTCTTAATCCTCCCCAAATAGTTCCACCAACTTCAGACCAAGTATTCAACCATGTGGAACTATGGAGGTCATTCTCATTCCAACAAGGACTGTAGCAATGAGTAGCCAAAGGCTAGCTCTCTATATGACCCTGTGGTTGTCATAGGTTGGACTGGTACTCTAGAGTGTCACAATTCATCTAAGATTTTGAAAGAATTATAATACACATACACATGCATGCATATATGCACACATGTTTTTGTAGTACTGGGGACAGAACTTAGTACCTTGTACTATTAAACAGTCATTCTAGTACTGAGACATACACCTATGCCATTTTTATTTTGAAATAAAATCTTGCTAAGTTTCCTAGGCTGGTCTTGAACTCACGGTGTTCCTCAAACAGGCTTCCAACATGTGATCCTTCTGCCTCGGAATAGTCTCAGACTTTCAAGTAGCAAGAATTACATGCTGGGTGTGGTGGCACATGCCTTTAATCCTAGTACTTGGGAGGCAGAGGCAGGGAGATTTCTGAGTTCGAGGCCAGCCTGGTCTACAGAGTGAGTTCTAGGACAGCCAGGACTACACAGAGAAACCCTGTCTCAAAAAAAAAAAAAAAAATTACAGAGCTGCACCCAAATGATTCTTTTTTTTAAAAAGTAATATCTACAATGTATTGTAATTCAAAGTACCTCCTAGGGCAAACTGCTTGATTAAAGACTTTCAGATTATGAGTTATAATTTATAATTGTGAGTAATGAGCTCTAGTGTACTAAAATCAATGTTATTTTCTAAAAGGGAAACTGCCATTTAGGCAGGGGAATACATCTTTTTCTGAGTGTAACAATTCACTCTGTCTTTTGTTGAACTAGGAAGCAAAACAATTGTCTACCACAGCCAAAGTGAGAAAAATAAGCCACTGCCAGTGTCCTCTTATGAAAAGGTTTCTTCAAACAGAGGCTCTAGAAAGACAAGCAGCTGCGGGGTAAAGTTCCCGGTGAAACTTAAGGATTGGCTTCCTTGCTGGCTCTTATACTATACTTATTGGTGTTTGTTCTGGACAGGGAAGAAAGGGGGCTGGGGAGAGGGCTCTGTTGGTAAAGTGTTTGTCATATAAGCATAAATGCCTGAGTTCAATTCCTGGGAACCCACATTAAAAAGCTTGACACAGTAGCCCTTGCTGTGGAGATCGAGACAGGAAGAGTTGATTGAATAATTGATCTCTAGATTCAGTGATACTCTGTCTCAGGAAAAAAAAAAATCAAACAAACCATGAGGTAGAGAAAATTTGAGGAAGACAGCAGATATGTACCTCTGGCCTCTGTATGCATGGGCATACATGTGCAGACTCACATGAACAAACAGACACACACACACACACACACACACACACACACAGCACTGTGATGGAGACAGTGAGGCGGAAATTCTGCTGAGTTTAGAGATGACTGTCCCATCAATGTCTCTCTGAGCAGATTTAGGCTTTGTGAATATCCACTAATGTTGCTGACTCTAGCTAATTTAATTAAAAATAAGAATATACTTGACAAAATGTCATGATGGTATCTAATATCGTGTATGTTAATTTAAAAACATTGTGTGTGTGTGTGTGTGTGTGTGTGTGTGTGTGTATTTTCTTCTCCCCAAACTGATTCTTGGGTTTTCTTTCTTGTTTCCTTTTGGCGATACCACAGGAATATGTGGTAAAGGCTTCATACCTGCGATTTCCATGTTCCATGTTCATAGAACTCTGCACACAGGATGGAGGGATTCACAGGCCCTGGGTCCACTAGGGAACTCCACGTGGGTCCAGATTGTGGGTTCTATTGCAGAACGGTAGCACGTGTACCAACTCCCATTTTCTGAGTATAGACTGTTCCCATCTCCTTTCCCATGCTCGGGCTTTGTGTCCGTGATGAGGACACTTGTGTGTGTGCTTCAAAGGATTCCAGGGAAGAGCCAGAAAGCTCCGACCGTCAACACGTCAGCCTCACCTGTCTGTGGTCCCCTAGCTCCCCTAGCTTCCAAAGTGCTGTAGAAAATAAAAAAACAAAACTCTGAGCATACCAAGGTTACTGAGAGCGGCTTCTCCTCTCTCCTGCTGATTCAAGGTTCCTCACCCTTCCCACAGCGCAGCCCCCCCAAGACTGACACTGTGGTTAGGCAGTTCATATTCACCTTGGGAAGGGGGGGGGGTTAGCTGGGCTGTTGGGTACCAGCATCTGATGTCACCCCCTACCCCCTAGTTATTTGTGGAGAGTTCCCCCTGGATTGTTTGGTATTTGGACATTATTGGTTGTTCAATATTATGGATTTCATCCCTGGCTTCAGAGTGACAGAATCCTACTGCTTTTATTGAATTTCTCCAAACCCGGGGGGGGGGGGAACCACAGCCAATCTTTCTCTGTCTGTCTCTCTTGTCTCTGTCTCTCATCTCTCATTTTCTCTTTCTCATCTAGCCATCTCTGCTCGCCGGTCCATAGCAGAAGATGCTGGTTTCCCCATAGCTCCCAATTAATTTTATTTCTAGCCCATAACAGAGAGCAACGCATGTCTCTGAACCACAATTTAGAGCTCTTGCAGGGGAGAGTCTCATGAGTTAGTGAAGAACAGTGTCTGTCTCTCGTTCAGCCACGATGTTTAGAAGGTTACAGGCACACGATATAAGTATAAACACATTCAGTGTAACCCTGTAAGTGGCAATGTGGGCAGTTATTTGAGAAGGTTGCTATTGTGGGTGGCTTCTGAAATCCCACCCGCCCAGGATAGCTTATTCCTGGTGACATGCATCTAGGCCATCAGCTCTAAAATAAGGGCTGGGCTTAGAGACTTGCCTCTAGTATATAGATGGGAATAACTGGTGAGATGACATCTCTAAAGTTAGGTTACAGGACTAGGCCCTGCGTCCCACTCACATTTCCTCGTGGCTTATCTTTGCGGGCTCTGACAAAGGAAGCTATCACATGTGCCCCCTGGCAAAATCTGTGTGGCAAAGATCCGAGGATGGCTTCTGGTCAGATGTCAGCAGGGAACTCTCTGGTCAACACCCAATCAAAAGATCCTGCAAGTAGATCCTCCCCACTCAAACCCAGAGATGTCTGCAGCCCTGTCTGGCTCCTTGTTTGTAACCCTTGGAGGCACCTTAAACAGAGGCACCCTGTCAAGCCATGTGTTTGTCCCTGAGCCACAGAAACTCCTGGAAGGTGCTGTTTTAAGCCACTTTGATTCCATCCTTCTACAAGCTTAAAGGACTAAGATTTAAGGCAGGGAGTTAATTATGCAGCCCAAGATGGCTAGTGTAGGATTTCCACAGTCACAAAAGCCCCAAGGTCTGAGCTGTCATCTTGTTCTTACTTTATAACAACATGCCAGCTTATGAGTGTTTGCAGGAGTTACAGAACCTCTGCAAGTCACGTTATCACCTGTAAGACAGATAATAGTAGCACATATTGTTTTTGTAAGGCTAAAGGAGATAGTGTGGTCCCAGAGAATGCAGTTAGCAAAGCTCTACAAAATGATTCAACAGACTAATACTAATTAATCAGCTATTATAAGTAACATTTTCAGGATCCATGAGGTTTGGTTAGATGCCTGCCTGACTTTTCAGGAACTTAGTGATTAAGAACGTGTACTGGCCAGGCATGGTGGTGCATGCCTTTAATCCCAGCACT
>NC_034609.1:33567342-33589770 GCF_900095145.1 Mus pahari
AAACCCTGTCTCGAAAAAAACCAAAAAAAAACCAAAAAAAAAAAAAAAAGGTGTACTGATCTAGCTCAGGGGCTAAGAGTGGGCACTGATCTAGCTCAATGGTTGAGAGTGTGCACTGATTTAGTTCGGGGGTTAAGAGTGTACACTGATCCAGCTCAGGGGTTGAGACTGTGTACTGATCTGGTTCAGTTCCCAGCACCCATTCTGTGTACCACTCACAGCCCTCTGTAACTCCAGCTCCCAAATACCCATCGCCCTCTTTTGGCCTCCTCATGTACCTGCATACCCGTGCACATATACAGCGACCTACACACAAACGCATGAATACGCCTTAAAGACATAAAGGAATCTTAAAGAGCCTTCACATGTCTGTTAAGCCTGCTCACATGGGTCATTGGTACCCTGCCTTCCTCCTAGAGACATCTAGAAAACACTATGCCCCTTCCGGAAATGATCTAGAAAAGAACATAAAATATCAAGTAAACCCACATGAGGCAAATAGCTACTTAACTACACAACAGTGAATTATTTTCATTTTAGAGATTACAGTAAAACACAATTTTATATCACAGAGAAGTTGACTAAAAACAGAACCGGTGCTTTCAGATTCAAAAGCTCAAAAATACATTTGAGTTGATAGAATTGAACTTGTTTCTGCAGCTCCCTTCCACAGAAAGGCATCCAGCAACTTTCCACAGCCAATTATTCTGTAGGTTGAAATGCCAGGGAACCATGCAGGTGGCAATCCATCACAAAGACGGAGGCCGGAGAGGGAGCTCAGGAAGGTAATCAGCAGTGCTTTAAAGGCCTCTGCCTTCTGAGGGTAAAGCCTGTGGTGTCAGCAGTTCCATGGAAGCACAAACACGCAGTGACTGTGTTTGCACTCTTCCCTGGGACAATGCTTTTCTTCCTCCAAGAGCTGCTGCGAATCTCCCCAGTGGAGGGAGATGTGCGGACTTTCCTACCTCACCTCACCTCCATCTTTTCTGTCCTCCATCCCGAGGCCACTGTTCAAGCTCACATTTCTTACTTTCCAGAGCTGTGTGACTCCATTATAAGAATCCCCACACCCTCCCACCACCCTACACACATCCGTGGATCTGTCTACCTACCCTACTTCTTGGTTCGGTGAGTACCTCCCTTCCTTGTTGAATGGGGACAGCGTTCTCAGTGTTCCACTTTTACTATCCAATGCCAAGCACAACACAAGCCTTTCTGGGTTAAGGATGCTGGTACTGTTTGCTGAGAAAACAGTTGAGAAAAGGTCAGAAAAGCACGTGTGAGATACCTTGCTCTTCCTCCAAAAATATCCAAAGCTTGCTTAGCAGGTCCTGCCATTGTGTGTAGTTGGGGCCACCACAGGCCATCTTTTCATCCCCTTCTCATGTCCCTAAGAATGCTAGAAGAAGTTGCCATCCATATACCCATGTATGTATATGTGTGTATTTATGTATATGCATATATGCAGTCATATAAAAGTGATACATTCTAAAAAAAACCCCATCATTAAGTTATGGCATCCTTGTGTGAACATCATGAAGTACACTTGCATAAGCTATCTACAATCTTGCTAGGCATCCCAGTTTCATTTCTGTCGCTGCGATAAAATCCCTGGACAGAAATCACCTTAAGGGAGAAAGGGTTTACTTAGCTTACAAATTATAGATCATTGTCCGTCACTGAGGAGAGTCGGGGCAGGAACCTGAAGCAGAAACCATGCAGAAACACTGCTTACAGGCTCAGCTGCAGGTTTATGTTTAGCTAGCTTTCTTCTACAACACAGGACCACCTTGCCCAGGGATTAGAACCTCCCACAGTGGGCCAGACTCTCCCGAATCTATTAACAATCAAGACAGTCCTTCTCAGATGCGCACAGTCCTGCAATTGAAACTCCCTTGTCTCATGACACTAGGATAGGGGAAATCTCAAACTAGGCATTACTAACATTTTAGAGGAGACAACAAGAGTGAAGTAAGCCAAAGGCTTCAGGGTGTTTGCTGAGCTCTTCCCAAGGTTCTGCCCTTGGGCTGTAAGAGGCAGCTATAAAGTAATCTCCCCAGCATCAAAATACTCACTGGAAAGGAATAAAGGTCTGAGCCAAAGGCTGGAAGGTGAGAATAAGAATTCACTGTTTTTCCCTTGACGAAGTAAAAAGAACTGAGCAGAGCTGTTGGGATGAAACACGAGCAGGGTGAACAGAACAATGTGGTGCTCAGGCATGCATTCCGCAGGGGGACCAAGTGAAGCAGCAGACTAAAAAAAAAAACAGAGCAGAGCAGACCAAAAAAGATGGAAGACAGAGGAGAAGGAGCCCAAGGAGCCTCAGAAGACTCCGGCCATGGCTTCAAGCTACAGAGGAAATTGCCAAGAATAGGAGCTCAGGGAAACAAGCGGAAACATAAGGAAGCAAAAAGCAAAAAAATTCAGGGACGGATTTCATGAGCCAAAAGGCAGAAAGAAAGGTCGAGGAGAGAACTAAGGCCGCGCTACTCTCCTTTCTAAATATTTTTACTGAGGTGTTCCTAGTCCTTATTCACGGGGCTCAGTATGTTTCAGAGGGTGCATACACGAGCGCACTGAACAAACCAACGCTGTAATGCTTTTGCAGACTTAGCACCTAGGAGCTCACTGGAAGCAAAATAAAAATCTTAAAATCATGATTAAGAAAGGGCGTTAGTGGGACAGCCACAGTAAAAAAAAAAAAAAAAAAAAAAAAAAGGTTTCAAATGCATTAGTGTGTTTAATGATAGCAAAGTGTGCCCAACTAGAAAAGAGAGCTGCTGGCTCATTCCAGTGTCTACTAGTTGATATAGGAGGCTATAAGTGAAAGAGGTGTGTGCATCTCTCTCTCTCTCTCTTTCCTCTCTCTCTCTCTCTCTCTCTCTCTCTCTCTCTCTCTCTCTCTCTCTCTCTCTCTCTGTGTGTGTGTATGTGTGTGTGTATGATGCTCAGGTTGCCATTCAAGTCTCTGGGTGGCCCACCCTGGCCTTGAACGTGTAATGTTCCTGTTTTCTTCCCAGGCTTGCCATAATGATTCCCTGATATGATGGTGTTGGGCTCTTGTCCATCTGGAAATCTAAGCCTAAAATAAATTCTTCCTTTTGTAAGCTGTCTTTGTCCTGATGTTTTGTCACAGCCATAGAAAAGTAACTAATTCAGGACCCCATTTCTCAATTCCCCTGGAGAAACTAACAAGGCTCCATGTAAGTTTGGGTGGTAAGAAATCATACTGAAATCATAGCAGCTACTTCACTGGCATCTAAAATGGAATTGGTATATGCTTATAGGCCTACACTAAAGATGCTGAGACAGGGGCATTACAGCAGAAGCTGAGTGAGCTCATCTTGAACTACAAACAGAAAGCAGAAAGGATGAACTGGGGGTTGCAGGAGGCTTTGAAGGCTCAGAGCCCACTCCCAGTGATGCATTTCCTCCACCAAGGCCATCCAGCCTGAGCCTCCCCAAACAGCATCACCAATTGTGGACCAAGTGTTCAAATGTAGAAGAATATTCGGGACAACTCATTCAAACTATGGAACATGGGTCATGAATGGATCCATGCTTTTCTCACACAAATGATTTCTTATTCTTGTGTATTAATAACTTCAGCATTGTAATAAAGAAAATTCATCTTTCATGGTTTTCTTACATGCTGCCTTCTGCTTTCCACCATGAGTTGAGGCAGTGTGAGACCCTCACCAAAAGCCAAGTAGGTACCATTACGATGGTCTTAGACTATAACGACCCAATTCCAGCTGTTCTTTTATAGCAACACAAACAGACCAAGAAAGCATCCTAATGAAGATACTGAGTAGGAAGTTGGATACTACAAGAAGAGCCTAGAGGTTAAAAGACAGATCCAAGATGACGACACACTTTGAGGTCATTGATGTGTAGTTTTTAAGGCTTTCGAATGGATGAGGTCTCTCAGGGAGGGCACAGAGGAGGGGGCTGTGCTGGCTAGATTGATGTTAACGACACAAGCTACAGTCATTTTTGGAAGAGGGGATCTTCATTGAGAAAATTTCCCCACCACATTGGCCTGTAGTTCATTTCCTTGATTGATGACTTGTGTGGGAGGGACCACCAGCTCATGGTGAATAGTGCTGTATCTGTGTTGGTGCTGGTGGTACTCTAAGAAAGCACGATGAGCAAGCCAGTAAACAACACTGGTCCACAGTCTCTGCATCGGCTTCTGCCTCTGGCTTCTTGCCCTATTTGAGTTCCTGCCCTGACTTCCTTCAGTGATGGATTGTGATAAGCTGAAATAAACTCTTTTCTCTATAAGTGGATTTGGGTCAGATTGTTTTATCATAGCAGTAAACTCCCTAAGACAAGGGCCAAGGAATATGCACTGGTTTACTCTAATACTAAGAAATCAGAGCCAGGTATATGGTATACGTCTATACCCCCAACACTCAGGAGGCTGAAGCAGGAAGACCAAGAGTTTGAAATAAGACTGGGCTACCTAGCAAGTTTTAGGTTAGTCTGGGCTGCAAAGAGGGAGGGAAGAAGGGTGGACTAGAGAGTCAGGGAGGAGGAGGAGAGGGAGGAGGAGAGGGAGGAGGAGAGGGAGCTGGCTGAAATGCTGAGGTCAAGAAGCTAACTGCCGATCCTCCTTCTGAGGGAAAGGTGACCTTGAGACAAGTCTCAACTTCTGGGCTTGTTTCCTTGTCTGCCAAACAAGGACACCAGTCCTTAAATCCTTCCTTCATTTAACAAACATTTATTGATTACTTACCGTGCGCCACAAGCCAGGAGGGCTTAGATCAATATCCACTGTGTCCTTTCAAAGCACGCGGTCTCGCTGCAGCCTAATAGATGGGAAACAATTTGAATACTTAGAGACAAATGCCATGTACCCACTGTAGGGAGAGAGAGGAATCACATCTGACCGGGTCAGGGTGGAAATGTCTCCTCAGCACGTGGACTCACCGTGAGTGAGAATAAGATCTTGGTAGGCACAAGATAGATGGCATAGGTGGAAGATAGCCAGGGATCAGAGAGAGTGGTAGAAAGAGAATCAAAAATCTGCTAGGGCTATGCAAGACATCTAGCCTACCACTCTCCTACCCTGCCCTTGACCTGCTCCCTAGCCAAGCTCTGCTGCTTGCTAAGTTCATATTTGCCTTCACAGTCTTTTCCCCCAAAGTTCCCTAGGCAGCCACCATCTATCAGTGGGACTTGGCCTCTGAAATGAAACCAATTGCTCGTCTATTGTCAGCATATATTCTAGCGATGCGCTAACCACAGAACACTTCCCCCGGATCGAATGTAGTATCCGTGTTGCTCATTAATGACATGAAATACAAACCCAGTTCAAGACAGACGGTTTGGAATTTGAAGTGTATTTTGGTGAACATTCACAAACGTGTAGTCCATTTTAATAGTCATAAAATCTCTTTTTAAGTTGGATGTGAGATGGATGTGCATTCCTGAAAATTATTTGTGCGTGTGTGTGTGTGTGTGTGTGTGTGTGTGTGTGGTTTAGCTGAACAAGGAAGACATTTCTATAAGGGGTTGGAGTTCAGATGGATTTAGGCATGGAGGAGATGCTCTTCCTGTTCATATTTCAAAGCCTCAGGAAATATTTTATATACAGAGTAAAGAGAAATAGAACACTGCTGTAAGCACTACCCCCCACATTTTAAAGTACTGACATTTGCTACTGGTTTGGGGCTTAAGAATAAAACATTACAGATCCAACTGATGCCCTTTGTCCCCCTTTCTATGCCCGAGTCCCCGAACTTTCCCAAAAGACGTTCTTCTCTCAAGTTTGGTAGCTCTCTTCCTCACTCACGACTGGGTAACAAGTCTTTTTCTACTTGGACCAAAAACACACTGAACAGAATTACTTCCCGTGCCTTTCAAATCACATCACTGATCATACAAAGCAAGGCTGCGTTGTGGCTCTCCTTCCTCAATGCTCGGTTTGTGAATGCCTCCAAGGTGCCTCTTACAGCCTGTCCAGCTTCCCCTGAAACCAGTCCAAACTGTTGAAGGCGGCCTGCAGATAGAGCAGACTGAGTCTCGGTGGCAGGTACGAAATCATTTGGCCTCAGTCATCATCTCTCTCCTCTCTTCCAGCTCCTTTGTGTCTCCTTTCTTCCTCTGCCTTTCTTCCCTTCCCTGCTCTACTGATGATCATGAATACATTAAGGAAAAGCAGCAGAGAGCGAACTCTGCAAAGGAGGTCTGAATCTAACACTCTAGCTTCTCAATCTCCCTTCTCCTCTTCCTCCTCTTCTTCCTCCTCCTTCCTCCCCCCTCCTCCTCCCCTCCCCCTCCTCCTCCTAGCATTTTCTAGGTATAGCTAGCACCTATCAAGTAAGCACTTGGTGTTCCTAATCCTAACACCACCTTGCCCCAGTGGGCTATAGTGTTAAGTGAGCTCTTAACACTATAACTCCCCAAGGCCAGTGCCTTAACAAGTTGGGCACTGAATCCAGTTAAAAATAAAACACCATGGTGATTCCTAATAATAAATAATAATAATAATAATAATAATAATAATAATAATAATAATAAATAATAAATAATAATGAAGCCATCGCTTACAGATCTCACAGGGCAGGGAATTAGTTCAGCTTTCTGACATGATATTTAACCTTAACCACCCTTTAATTGACAACTTCCTTTGGGAAATTTGTTGGACTCTTTCACTATTGGCCCTAAATCTTTAAGAACAAAAATGGCGACTTCTTTCTTGAGGATTTCCTATTGCAGCAGAGCGGGTGTGGAAATCTAATTCCCATGGTCCTCTGTATCCTGGCTCCTCACTATTTTCTCCAGTTACAACCCGGTGAACACCTGTACAGAGGGCAAGACTTCCAGGGGGGGAAAGTGCAGCATCGTGCTAGAGCAGAGGTTCTCAACCTGTGGGTCCTGACCCCTCTGGGGTTCATACATCAGATATCACACATATTAGATCTTTACATTACAGTTCACGACAGTAGCAAAATTACAGTAACAAAGTAGCAATGAACTAATTTTATGGTTGTGGGTCAATGCAACATGAGGAATGGTTTTAAAGGCTGTAGCATTAGGAAGGTTGGGAACCACTGCACTAGAGGGATAAATATTCCTCCCACTGGTTCTGCATGGTCTAGGTCATCTGCCTTACACACACACACACACACACACACACACACACTCAAAATAAAATAAAAATAAAAATAACACCAGTTCTATTAGATTATTACCCCTCCCTCATGACCTTATTCAACCTTAATCCCTGTCTCCAAAAGAAGTCACACTAGGGAGTTTTAAGGCTTCAACATGCAAATTTGTTTTGAGGCAACACAATTCAGTCTATAACAATGTAAAATATATATATATATATATATATATATATATATATATATATATATATATATATTGGAGAATGAACCACAAAGTTATTTTAATTAAACGACATATCTTAGGCTAGCACATTATTAATGACAATATCAAACTCTTGTTTTAAGGTTAATTTAAAATTATTCTAATGATATTTATAACCTACAAAATACATCTCAACTTTTCCTTACTTGGTAAGTAATTCAGCCCCATTTAGTCAGAACAAGCATGAATTGCTGTGAAATATTTCTTTTCTTTCTTTTTTTTTTTTTTGTTTTTTGTTTTTCGAGACAGGGTTTCTCCGTGTAGCCCTGGCTGTCCTGGAACTCACTCTGTAGACCAGGCTGGCCTCGAACTCAGAAATCCACCTACCTCTGCCTCCCGAGTGCTGGGATTAAAGGCGTGCGCCACCACGCCCAGCTGTGAAATATTTCTTAAGAAGAGAGTTCGTACTGAGTTTCCGTCCTAAATATATGTTAAAATGTAGGGTGAAGTTTAACTATATGGTATGGTAATAAAATAGACAAAAATTGCTCTTATGACCAATGTGTGTAATTTTTACATTTATGCTTTAAATATAATGCTTTTTGTAATATTTGTTTCTAAACAGTATGCAAATAGCTTCAAGATCCTATTTGCACTGAATATTACATTGCAGACATTCTGCCCAACATTACAGGAGCCAAGCTGGTAATTAGTTTTACTCCAATTTCCTTTTTGTGTGTTACTTTTATTTTTTTTTAAATTAATTAATTTATTTACTTTACATCTGGATTGAAGCTTCCCCTCCCGTCTCTCCTCCCAGTCCCTCCCTCTCCCTTCTCTCTCCATCCACCCCTTCTCCCTCTCTCCCCAGAAAAGGGGAGGCCTCCCATGGATATGAATCAGCCTTGGAATAGCAAACTGCAGTAAGAATAGGTGCATCCTCTTCTATTGAGCCTAGACAAGGCAATCCAGTTAGGGGCAAGGGCTCCAGAGGCAGGCGGCACAGTCGGAGGCAGGCGTCCTGTATCCGCTTCACACATCTGGATCACTTCATCTTTCCTAAAACCCTTTCAACAGCCCACTCTCTTGTTTTTCTAACACGCATGCCATTCATCTTCCTTTTAAAAACTATTGCCACCGCCGCCACACCTTTCTGAGTCTGAATGGGAATGATGGAGATGGCTTGCCACAGCTGGCAGCAATTTGGATTCAGCCAGACTCAAGTTCACACCCTGACTCTGCTGCCTGGTGATGACATAACCTTCAGCGAATTGTCAGATTGTTCTCAGCCTGCATTCTGTTCCTAAAACGGAACCAGTAAGTGTATTTATGCCATGTAACTAAGAGAACCAAGTGTAAGAGCCGCACAGTTCTTCAGCACAGGTTTTGTGGTCACCGTTTGTGTAGCGACTGTTTTACCCAGGGAAGACTCCCTACATCCTCTGCTGTTTGGAGTGTTCCTGACAGTATTTATAAACACGGTAGTTTCATCTAACAGATTACAAATCCCTCACATACCCCTGGGTTCCACAAAAGAACAATATTCATATATTGACATTTTAAACTAATATTTATTATCAGGAAGGTGGCACCTTGTACGTCACCCATGCTCTACTGGATGGTCCTATGCACATACTATCAGCTCTAATTGGAATCAGTGAGCTGTAAAAAAAAAAAAAAAAATAAAGTCAAGAACATTGTATGAAATTGGGAGGGGGGTTGGAAGAGGATGAGGGTGATCAAAACATATTGTACATATGTATGAAAGTCTCAAAGAATAAATTAAATTTAAAAAAGAATCCCACTTAAAAAGCAACAGATTCTCTCCAATGGCTAAAATGAAAAGACAATACCGAAAAGTTGCATTATGGGTAGGACTACAAAACAGTGGAACACTTCAGAAATCGGGGGAAGTCTTAAGAAGTTACACATACTCAGAACTCTGGGGAAGACTGAAGAAGTTACACACACAGCCGCTTCGATGATTCTCTCCCCTTGGTCATGATGCCGTCTGGATGACCCAGTCCCTCCACACCTAAGTCACTTGCACAAGAATAATGAAAACATGTGCTTACAACAACATATTAGAAAGTTCCCAAACAGGTTCATTTATAACATCACCAGTCTAGAAACTAAACAGTCGGCCTTCAGTAGAAGAACTGATTAAAGTCAACCCACAGAATGACAAACCTCCCTGCAATTTAAAATTTAAAGACATAAGACAATACGGATGAAAACACTTTAAATAATAAATTGAACAGGAAGAGGCTGAGAACAAAGAGTCAAACTGTAATGACTGAATTATGTGAAATTCTAGACTAGGTCATCTAAACTAGGGTGATGGGAAATACACTGATAGCTGCTTCTTGAGGGTGGAATACTAGGAGAGAACTTAAGGGAGCTTTTCTAAAATATTCAGTAGATATTTGCCTACCCCACAAGAGGAATTCATGCCTTCTATTGTAAACAGGGCCCAAACCCATAACTAACAAATCGTGGGCTCTAAGAAAGAGTCCACTGTATTTTTTTTTTCCCTAAATGGTCAAGTTGCCAAACTGCCTTGTGAATATTTATATTTATACCCGTAGATCGGTGTTGTTCCCAGTCTTCAGAAAAGTGTATTGCAGTGGGTGGTGGTTAACGCAGACTCATCTCTGTCAAAGTTCTGAGAAGTGACTGAGAGCACTCAGCCATAGACGGGCCATCTACATAACACCTGCTCCCTCAGGCTCAGGGAATGTTGCAGGAGATGGGGTGAAGAGAGCGGAAGAGCTGGAGGATGAGGGAAGTGCTGTGAAGTGCTGTCCTCTAAACAGGACAAGGATGGCTGCTACACTTCCGAATGAGCAGCAGCTGTGGCTTACCCTACAGCTGGGGAGGTGGAGACAGGTGGATACCTGTGACTAGCTGGACAGTCTTGCCTAACTAGGGAGTCCCAGGCCTGAGGGACCATCCTCTGGTAGCCCTGGCTGACCTGGAACTTTCTATGTAGACCAGAGTGACTTTGAACTCTGCTTTTGAGATCTGCTTCCCTGTGGCTCACGAGAGCTGGGATCAAAGGCTTGTGGCACTACACCAGGTGGTTTTCTTTTTTTTCTTGGCTTATTGATATGTAAACAACACCAAGGGATGATACTTCCGTTTCTTTCATTTGGTTTTGCACTCAAGTTATTCACTGAGCTTCAATTTTAATGCAGTCTCTCCTAGGAACTAGCATCTATCTATCCAGGGTAAGCCTTCGGGTTCCAAAGCCCAGTCCCGTTGCCATGGCGACCCGCAGAGCCGGACGCGTTTCTCAGCACCAGAGCTCAGCGTCGATGCGCGTGACGTCAAGCCTCCCGGAAGGCGCCTGCGCAGTGTGGCTGTCAGAGTCTTGCAGCCGGCGGGGGCGTGGTCTGGAGGGAGGCTCTGGCTCCAGTTGCGCGTGCGCGGGTCCTGGCTGTCTTCTAGGCGCTCCCTCCTCTCGGTCCGCGACCGGGTTGCCAAGTACGCAGAGGAGACGCCACCCCCGGAAGCTGTTCCCCGGAGCGGAAGTGGCCGGTGGCTTGCTAGAGTGAGGACCGCGTGTGCCCCAGCTCGAGCGGCTCTGGTGGGCGTAGGAATGCGGACCCGGCCTCTCGGTGAGTGACAGTCCCCGGACGGTTCGCTGCGGGCAAGGGGCGGGGCTGCTCGAATGAGTGTCTGAGCTGTGACTGTCCGGGGACCCGGTGTGAGCACTGCACATGCCCCAGTGTTTTTATTTCCTAGGAAAAGTTGGCGGGAACATTGCTGACACTCCCTGATGCTCACTTAGACCCGACAGCTGTTGAGAACTTAACGACTTTGGTGTTGGACTTACAGATTTTATAATCATTTCCTTGTGGCTTTGGACAGGAAGCTTCCTGTCTTCCTCCTGGAGCCCGCAATATAATACAGGTGATACTCTCATCAGCCTCACACTGGGAAATCTGCACATGCACTTTGGAAACGACATTCATTTAATTGAATTTTTTTTGTTGTTGTTTTCGTTTTTAAGTCGTTTATTGAAGTGCTAGGGTGAAACTGAAATGCATTATTCTGTTCAGAGCTTTGTCTTTTGGGCTAAGTGTAATATTCGTACATTTACCCAGTTAATGTTCGTGTACTTCAGTGCCCACCAACCAGTGTTGGGACCTTTTGGGGCGACATGTAAGTGAGCAAAATAAAGATTCCTGTCCTGCAAAAGAGTGGAGCTTACATTCTGGTTTGAGGAAGTTGAGAACGACAAAGTCACAAACAGAACACAGGGGGAAAGAATAAGTGATAAACGTGAATGCCATGGAAGAAAGTGAGGTAAGGGCCATGGGGAGCCTGAGATGCAATTTAAAAGTAAGTGTGTTAGGATAGGCTTCACAGAGTAAATTGCCTTCGAGCAGATACTAGGAGGAGCTGAGGGAATTAACTTGATAGATACTTGGGGAAGTAAAGCCCAGGTAGAGCTTGCCTCTTAGTATTGGGCAAAGTGTTCCAACGTGGAGTGTGCCTGGGTCTTCTGTGAACAGCAGGCTTGTGTGGCTGGAGTGGAATGGGAAAAGGGGCGGTAATATGAAGAATTAGTTGGCAGTAAAGCTCAAGTACAGTCAGGAACCTTGGAGCATTTGGATCCCTTTAGTTGTTTGCAAGTGAAGGTAATTATCTACTTAATTTCGGTAAGATTTCACAGCTTAACCACAGCTACTAATTAGTATGTGAAGTTAATGACTAAAAGTAGACTTTTTTTTTTTCTCCAAAATAGAATGTATTGGAGGTCTAAATGTAGCCGCGGTTCCCAGTAAGCACAGCTTGAATCAAGACAGATGAGCTCATTGTAGTAAATTTTCTGTTTGCTCTTACGTCAGGTTTTTGTGCAGAAATACCCTGCTTTTGTCTTCCCCTTAGAAGCTTTTCTAAATACAGTTCCTAACTGTTCAATGATGTTGCTGTTTGTGACAGTTAATCTCTACTCACGTGGGACTCGTAAGTCGTTGTGGCAAACAAGATGATTAAAGAAGGTACCCACTGCTTTAAGGAGCTTACCCAACCTGTACACCAGATGAACAGAGGATAAAATACAGGATGAAAAGGGGTGGGAAGGTTTGCTAAGAGGACAGGACTCAGGAAGCACCAGTGTCTGGTGTCACAGGTATGGTCATAGCTAGCCTTCATTTCTCGTTCATCTCCTCAGCATACAAAGGAACACGCCCAGCTCATGATTTCACCTTGAATGCTTGCTCTCTGTAGGATGGGGATTTAGTTGTCAGTTTTTTTTATGTCTTAACAAGTTTTATGTCCAGCCATTTATTGGGTGAATTGACCATGACATCATTGCAGAGCATGAAATGAAAACTTAAGCACTCCTCTGTTCACCATCAGGTGACATGTGACACTCAGCGTTCCACTTGGTGGAATTTAGGGCTTCCCAACAGTGCCATGAAGGCATGCCATCTTTCTTTTTCTTAGCCTCTGTTTCTCCAAGATAGATGTTTCTGGTTTCCTAAGCAGTTAGGGGTTTTGTTGCTGCTGTTGTTAGGGTTTTTGTTTTGTTTACATGTATTTATTATGTGAGTGTACATGTGTGGGCATACTTGCAGGAGTCCATTCTTTTTCTTGCACCACATGGGTTTGCAGGATCGAACTCAGATCGTCAAAGACTTGGCGGCAATCATCTGTACCCGCTGAGCCATCTTGTCAGCCAGCACTGCAGTCTAGAATGCGGCGTAACTGCAGTTGTATTCACTACAGGCTTTTCTTGCAGCTTTTAAATTTTGTTCTTGGCATGTTACATTTTAGTGATAGAAGAGATAATTAGATGTTACAGGGTTGGTATGGGCTGTCTGACAAAGCCTATGGGAGGCAGGAATCTGAGAGAGATGCCAGGGAAAACATTGGATAATTTTAGCACCACCAAGAGGGCCAGTGCTTTAAGTACAATTTAGTTTACAGATAGTGTAAGATATGCATCGGTTAGCTCTACATTGCTCTGACAAAACACCTACAGTAAGCAATGTACTAAGAGAAGGGTTTATTCTGGCTCATGGTTTCAGAAGTTTCAGTTGGTGGTCAGTTAACTCGTTGCCGTTGGCCCTGTGGTAAGGCAGGACATGGTGGAGAGTGCACGAAGGAAAAGGGCTTTTCACCTTGTGGCAGGCAGGAAAGGACAAAAGGACAGGGAAGACAGGGGTCCTAATAGCTACTCAGTAACCTAACTTCCTTCCATTAGGCTCCGCCTCTTAAAGGGTCCCCCTCCTCCAAGTAGCATCATGAACTGGGAACCAAACTTTTCTCTCAAGGGTTTTTGGGGCAGCATTTCAGATCCAAACTCTAGCTATGAATAGTAAGGTACCTGTCTTGGTGAAATGTCACCAAAGTGTATAAAGCAACCCTTGTTAAGTGGCTGAGTTGCTGGCAACAGAGAGGCTTGGCCAGGCCAGTCTCAGATGATCAGACACTCTCCAGCCAGGAAGGTGGGTTATGACGGGAATTACAAGGGCCAAAAGGAGTTTGATTTGCAGTCACGTTTGAGGATGAAGCGAAAGCATGTTCATGTGTTTACTATGGTACATGTGTTGTGTCTAATCTGAGAACAGAGGGCTTTGGGGAGGAGCCAGGGGAGTTGCTATGGCAAAAGCTGCCACTCGCTCCTAAATACGGTTACGTACCACCTCTTAAAAAGTCATTTGAAAGACCAGTATTTGAAAATAAGAAAAACACTGAGCCCCGGAATAAAACATATTTTCCAGGACATTGATTAGACTGTAAGGAGCAGAGCTGGAGTTTGTGCCAAGGAGGACTGATGACTGTCTAGGCCTCTCCCCTGTATTCCGTGTTGCTTGCTTTGTAACATTGCTGACATCAGCCTTCGAATTGTACTGGGTTTGTTGAAGTGTGATCAGACTCTCTGCAATGCTGTTTCACTCACTATAAAGGTGACCCTTGTAACCTTCCGTTTTGTCTTCTCAGATTTTAACTCGGTTTGACAATGAGCAAGCGCAGAAAGCGTCCAGCTCAGCAGCCAGCTTGCTTGGAGACCTTCAGCCCAGACGTTGTCAATGACGTGTCTGAGCTCTTTGCCAAGAGCTTTTCCTACTGTAAGCCACTCGATCATGAGTGGCAGTTACCAGCTCCCACGGAGAGCTTCGCATGTGAGCACCTCGGGTTCAGAGCTTTTCTAGACTTGAAGAACTCCCTGAATGAAGTGAAAAACCTCTTGAGCGATAAGAAGCTGGACGAGTGGCACAGGCACACGGCCTTCACCAACAAGGCAGGCAAAATCATCTCTCATGTCAAAAAGGCTGTGAACGCGGAGCTCTGCACTCAGGCCTGGTGCAAATTCCAGGAGATCCTGTGCAGTTTCCCCCTTATTCCGCAGGAAGCTTTTCAGAGTGGAAGACTGAATTCTCTGCACCTATGTGAAGCTCCGGGCGCCTTCATCGCTAGCCTCAACCATTACTTAAAGTCTCACCGGTTCCCCTGCGAATGGAGTTGGGTGGCGAACAGCCTGAATCCATACCACGAGGCAAACGATAATCTTAGGATGATTACGGACGACCGGCTGATGGCAAATACCTTGCACTGCTGGTACTTCGGCCCAGATAATACCGGTGATATCATGACCCTGAAATATCTGACTGGGCTTCAGGGCTTCCTCAGCACCATGGCTCCCATTCACTTGGTCACGGCTGATGGCAGCTTCGATTGCCAAGGAAACCCGGGCGAACAGGAAGCCTTGGTGTCTTCTTTGCATTACTGCGAAGCTGTCACTGCTCTGACCACTCTTGGAAACGGCGGCTCTTTTGTTCTGAAGATGTTTACGTTGTTTGAACATTGTTCTGTGAACCTCATGTACCTGCTAAATTGTTCCTTTGACCAAGTTCATGTTTTTAAACCTGCTACTAGCAAGGCGGGGAACTCAGAAGTCTATGTGGTGTGTCTCCGCTATAAAGGAAGAGAGGCTGTTCATCCTTTGCTGTCGAGGATGGTGTTGAACTTTGGCACTGACATGACCAGGAAGGCGCTCTTTCCCCATCATGTGATCCCCAAATCTTTCCTTGAGCGACACGAAGAGTGTTGTACTTTCTTTCATAGATACCAATTAGAGACTATTTCTGAGAACATTCGTCTTTTTGAGAGCATGGGAACAGGGGAACAAGAGAAACTGAATGATCTAAGGGATTGCGCTGTACAATATTTTATGCAAAAATTTCAACTGAAGCCTCTTTCAAGAAATCACTGGCTCGTTAAAAAGTCCAATATTGGTTGCAGTACGAACACGAAATGGTTTGGACAGAGAAACAAGTATTTTAAAACCTATAATGAACGGAAGATGCTGGAAACCCTTTCATGGAAAGATAAAGTAGCCAAAGGATACTTCAATAGTTGGGCAGAGGAACACACTGTCTATCAGCCCGGGCAGAATTCCCTCCTAGAAGGGACTGCTTCCAGTCTCGAGTACCACTCATGGCATGTCTTAGAAGGAAAGAAACTGCCGAAGGTCAAGTGTTCTCCTTTCTGTGATGGTGAAATTTTAAAGACTCTTAACGAAGCCATTGAGAAGTCCTTAGAAGAAGCTTCGAGCGTGGATTCCAAGGTCAGTTCCAAGCAGCAATACCGCTGCTGTCCCGTCTTTTCAGAAGAGTCGG
Organism: Mus pahari; assembly: GCF_900095145.1. Lineage (NCBI taxonomy): Eukaryota > Metazoa > Chordata > Mammalia > Rodentia > Muridae > Mus > Mus pahari. The sequence goes on from NC_034609.1 coordinate 33,583,302, forward strand.
TATTATCCGAGTTGTTAAGCCTTACCAAGTGCCTTCAGGCTGAGCAGGGTGTAGAGCCCAGCAGTCCAATCAAGTGCCTGCTTGTGGGTTCACCGACTGTCCGTGATCTCCAAATGCACACGCCACTGGAAGTCCAGCTTCTGGAATCCGTCGAACTCACAGCCTTCAGCTGTTCCTTGCTTCACGATGGTGACCCAGCATACCAGCATTTGTTCTTGGATTGCCTGCTGCACTCACTGAAGCAGCTTCACACGGGAGATGTCATGATTTTGCCCATCCTTTCTTGCTTCACAAGATTTATGGCTGGCTTGACCTTTGTCCTCCACAGCTGTTTTAGATTTATCACATTCTCTTGTCCCACGTCCTTGGAGCCCCTCAGGACCTGTGCCGTCTTGCTGTGCATTGGTTATCAGAACCTTCCAGATGCAGTTTTCCAGTTTCTGCAGGACGTTAACGACCTCTTGAGCACCCTGCTCCACCCCAGTGCCCCTCAGCAGGTTTTACAGTTGGTGCCAATGGAGGTGCTCCTTCAGGGGACACTGCTTGACTTTTTGTGGGAGTTGAATGCCGCCATTGCTAAAAGGCATTTGCATTTGATTATTCAAGGAGAGAGAGACCAAGTCGTCAGCAGCCTTGAGTTATAAAATTGAACATGGCATTGATGACGTGCTGCCATTTTGACTCAACAGTTTCTGATTTCATTTTACCTGCCCTATTTATTTAATAATTTCCAGTTTGGAGAGACGCTAATTTGTGTATTAAAGGACATTAATTATGGAAAGTTGTAGCTTGTTCTGATCTGAAGGATATATGACTCATAGGCACAGTTTTTGTGTTAGGAGCCGTGCACTGATGGTATTCAGCCCCTAATCATATGACATCTGTATGTGTTTGGGTGACCACACGCTTGCTTGCATATGCAGTTGAGTCGGTCTTAGCTGCAGATTTGCACCATGTGCCTTCATTCAGACTTTTTCTCCAACTGATTCCTCTCTTAGGCTGATGCTTTTAATGATTGTTAGAGGTTATTTATTCATGACAGGAAGTGAGTCACTCTCTGGCATCACTGTTTACCTGGAAACACTTAGTATGTTTGTGGATTTCAGGGATCTTATATACCAGAATTCTTGATATGTGCCATTTATTGCCTTTTGATTGGTGGCTCAATTTTCTTCAAATTGAAATGAAATACAGATTTTTTTTGTATGACTTTTGCTAGCTATAACTCCAACTAATAAGAAAGAACAGCTTTAAGCCAAAACCAAAGGTCATTTTTGTACAGTGAAAAATTGTGACTAGTACTCCTTTGTCATGAAACGCTTCCTTCAGCAATGTTGGCATTTTTAAGGAATGATGATTTTAAGGCTTGGTGTGCAGTCTTCTGTGGGTTACACTAGAGTGTGATGGTCATGGCGAAATGTAACACTTCCAGAATGATGGATAAACAAACTTAATCTTTATTGGTTTTTGTTTTTGTTTTTTAGTATGAAAATAGCACCTTACTAAGATTATCCATGAGATAGATATTTTATCAATTTCATTTGATTTTATTGAGAAATATATTTTAATAATATAATGAACTTTTCTAGCAATGTGTTAATTTGTCATTATTTTGAAATTTTATAAGGTACATAATTAGACCTCATATAAATTTTTAGGTATTTTTTTGTTACTTTAAAAACAAAATAGAAGTATTCTGTCATGTATCTGGTTAACAAATATTTCATGCTCTGCTATTTCTGAGTTCCATTACAATCCACAAATAAAGTCTTCACCAGGTATGTTTTGTGCTTGTTTCATTGAAAGATAATCGTAGCCAGGTGGTGGTGGCACATGCCTTTAATCCCCGCACTTGGGAGGCAGGGGCAGGCGGATTTCTGAGTTCGAGGCCAGCCTGGTCTACAAAGTAAGTTCTAGGACAGACAGGGCTATACAGAGAAACCCTGTCTCGAAAAAACAAAAACAAATAATAGAAATAATAAAAGATAATCATAGTTGAAGTTGAAAAAATGTAAGTTGAAAGCTTCCAAAGGAAGGTTGAGAATTAATGTTACATTTCCTTTCATTTGCACTCATGAAAATGTATTCCTTCAATGTTATATTCAGGAGGGAATTCGTACACTTCAGGGGCTGGGGGAAGGGAGCATAGCCTGGTGGTGAAATCTGAGGTGGTTTCTTTCTGAAGGAACTTCATTTCCTACTAGTGGCTTGATGAGGGTGGGTCTGGTTAGTTGCAGTCTACCAGGAGAGAAACTACTCTTGGGGGCTGTTTGCTGCCTTGTTAGTAATAATGGGTTGTTTGTTTGTTTAAGCTTATCTAACCCATTTAATTAGGATATAGTCGGAAATTTGAGTTTAGGACAAAATGAAACTTGCTTTTCTATTTGTGTGTGTGTGTGTACGTGTATGTGTACACATATGTGTTAGTATGTACATGTACCTTGAGGTCCTGGTGACCAGAAGAGTGTTGATCACTTGGAGCTGGAGTTATAGGTGGTTATGAGCCACTTGATGTGGGTTCCGGGAACTAACTTCCAGTCCTCTGCAAGAACAGCAAATGCTCTTAACTTCTGAGTCCCCAAAATGTACTAAGACCATCAAAGATTGAATTTTTCAAAATACTAATCTGTATTGCAATATAGAACATTTGAACATGCTTAAATAATCTTATCATTTTTAGCATGATATGGGGGGTTTAAAGGAAAATGTCTTCCATAGGCTCTGGCATTGAGCACTTGATTCCCAGGTAGTGGTGCTGTCTGGGGAGGACTTAAGAGATTTGGTCTTACTAGAGAAAGGTCCTCACTGAGGGATCTGCTTTCAAGTTACAAAAATGTGCCATTCCCAATATGCCCTCTGCTTCTTGCTTGCCATAGACCTGAGCTCTCAGCATGAGGCTCCAACCCATGCTTCCTGCTGTGCTGCCCTGCTGTGATGGTGAGGACCTCTTACCCTTCTGGAATTGTAAGCCCCAACAAACGCGCCCTGACAGTCATCTCTCAAAGGTGGGTGGGTGGGAGGGAAAGATTACTCTCTTGAAGTTCTAGCTTTCTCAACATGACCTGGCTTGATTCTCAGAAATCCATATTAAGAGGAGGGTGTGTGGCATGTGTCTTTAATCCTCGCATCGGGAATGAAGAGTTGGTGGATTGCTGGGGCTTGCCAGCCAGTCAGCATAACCTATTGAGTGAGCTCCCAAGCCAGTGAGAAACAGTATTTCAAAAAGAATGAGGTGGATAGCTCCTAAGAAATGACACTAGAAGTTGTCTGCCCTGCATAAGCACCACTGTGTACACAACACTATGTATTGATTTTTTTTTTCCTATATGGTTAACTTAAAAGACTCAGTTATTTGATAATAGACTTCCCTTGCCTATTTCAACTGGTCACACCTGTAGAAATAATTATTAAAAATTTCAATATTGAGGTTTAGAGTTAAGTGTGCCTGAATCCAAGTGTGTGGGTTGGCGAGGCACCACAGATTTGAGGACAGTCTTGGCTTCAGAGAGAGACACTTATCTCAGTAAAGAGAACCATAACTATTTCAACATCATACCAAACTAAAAAGAAATTCCTACTGGAATAGTAAAACAAAACAAAACAAAAAATCCTATTTTTTAAAAGAACCCTGATACTCCATATAGATAATTCAGGTTAGGTATTAACAATTTTGTTTTAAGATGTGATTCAAATAATGTAACGTGAAGTGAGTCACTTTGCATTTTGAGCAGATACAGAAAGAGAAACTTAAGACTACCATGATGTAGAGGTGTGGCCATAGGCATGTGAGGATGCAGGTGTTCTTTACTAAGAAAGTCTGCCAGCTGTGAAGGCAAGTGTGGTAACCATGGTAACCGTTTCATTTTCCTCAAGTGCAGATGTTAAAGTCCATCCACTGCTGTTCACTTACAGATTGTGCAATTGTAGACTTGACTGATGATGTTTCTGTGATTTTCTTGAGGTCCTGGTCATTGTCTTTTCTTAGAGACTATTAAAAGACAAATGAAGTATAATACATGATTCATTTATGCAAGTGCAGCGCAGTTAGTGGATACCTAATATTATTTAATATTCAACATTACAGCAATATTTTTAGCTTATGGCTTACATCTTCTGAAATTCCAGGCAAACAGTTTATTGTTGTGATTGTGTTTTTTGAGTTATCTGGCCTTTTGGACAAGTATATATTGGTTATATTTTAGTCAAGTATTACTCTTGATAGTTCACCTCAAATCATTTCACTATTACTCTTTTTAAAGGATTTATTTGTTTTTACTCTATGTGTGTGTGAGTGCTTACCTACATGCATATATGTGCACCATTGCACACCTGATGCCCCTGGAGGCCACAGGGAGGTGTCAAATCTCCTGGAACAGGAGATAGGAATGGTTGTTAGCCTCTGTGTGGGGTGCTGGGGACTAAACCCAGGTCCTCTGCAACAGTACCTATCTCACCAGCCCCTGCACATTTTTGATGTCCAAATGGTCCAATTTTGGTTTGGGGCTGTAAATGAAGGGCATCTACTTTCAAAATAAACTACAAAGATAGTATTACTAACTTTGCAAATTCTTTTTCCATTGTGATAGGAGACAGCTAGACTTTTATCTGACGTCACACTGCATTTGTTGCAATACTTTTTTTTTGGGGGGGGATGGCTGAAATACTTATGAAAACTGCTCTTATGTATGGGGGGATGGCTCACTTTGTATCACTTTAATTTCATCTTCAGAACTCACTTAAAATGCCTGTCCCAGAGTGCTTGTAATCCCAGCACTAGGAGGAGGAGACACGAAAATCCCTGGGGCCAACCTGCCCACCAGTCCAGCCTAGTGTTGGGGGGGGGGGAGCGGGGAGGAGCTAAATTAATGAGAGACCCTGTCTTGTTGTTCCTAGGATAGCACCCAAAGTTATGCCCTTCTCGCAGTCCCACCCCCACCCCCAGCATGAGTACTTACGTATTAAAAAATTCCCTCCCAGGGCCTGGAGACATGGCTCAGTGGTTAAGAGTGTTCGTTGCTCTAGCACAGGACCTAGGTTCAGTTCCCAGCATCCACAGAGCAGCAGGAGATTTGACACCCTCTTCTGACGTATGGGTACCAGGCATATAGATGGAACACACAGGCAAAACATCCATATACATAAAATTAAGACAGGGTCTTCCTATATTGCCTGTTTTCCTTGAACTTTCGATCTTCTTGCCTCAGCCTCCCAACAGCTGGAATTATAGGCTTCTCCCAAGAGAGCAGGCTGGGAGACCAAGTGTAATCCTAGGTCATGGTGGATAGTCCCCCATGACATCAAAACTTGACAGATGGCAGCTTCTTAACTATGGGTTGAAAGGAATCGGGGATGGTTAAGGGATGTTTTTCACTCTGTTATCACCCTTTGGGTGGACGTTTTGCCCGTGTGTGATTTTATTTTTTGAACGCCGAATTTGTCTTTTTGAAAACACTGGTTTGCTGAGTGAGGCAGTGTTTGCAAATGTTGACATATTTAATTTCACAGTGTCAAAATTTTCCATTTTCAGACAATCACCAGAGATCTCATCAGAAAAATCTGAGCAGTGCTTAGGGATGGCAAGCATTAACTCTCTAAAATTCTTGGGTTTTTTGCCGGGATGCTCAGATTGTTACCATGGCAACAAATGCCAACACTTTCCTTGGGATGACAGCTTACTCTATCCATTTTTGAAAAAATGTCTTCCAGACACTCAAGTCTGCCCTGTGAAAATGCATAACTTGGGGCTGAGAAGATAGTCAGATAATAAAGGGCTTGATGTAAACTCAGGATGTGTGCTCTAGACCTGACACCCAGGAATATTCAAGGTGTGTGTGCAGGGACATTTAAGTAACAGAGTTCCCCCCATGAGGACATGCTAAGACGTCAGCTGTTTGCCCTCTCTAGCTTTCACAGAGTTTGACCATTAGCTCATGAAAGATAAAATAGAATCTACTGTCTTGTGTTAGTGTGAAAACGTACAGCCTTTTACTTGATTTAAAAAAAAAAAAAAACCTACAGTTTTCATCTTAACAAAAGCACCCATCGGACATCCAGCACCGCCGCTTAGTTATTTCATAGGCGGCTTTGACATTTATTTTTAAAATAAGTTTCCAAGTTTCTGTCTGATGTTTTCAAATTGGGGTCATAGATTGTCTTGGGGTTTTAATTGCTGCAACACAAGCACAAAAAGCAGGTCAGGAGGGAAAGGATTTATTATTTGGCTCACACTTCGAGGAAGTCAAGACAGGAACTCAAGTGGCACAGGAACCTGGAGGCAGGAGCTGATGCAGAGACCGTGGTGTATGCTCAAAAAGCAAGTTTGGAGGAAACTTGTCTGTATGCTTTTGCTTCTCCTTTGTCCCCCTCACAACAGTGCTCTGATACCATATGTGGTGGTGGGGGTGGGCGTAGAGGAGGAGGAGGTGGTGGTGGAGGAGGAGGGGAGGAGGAGGAGGATGGGAAGAGGAGG
>NC_034609.1:33589780-33629803 GCF_900095145.1 Mus pahari
GGAGGAGGAGGAGGAGGAAAAAGAGAAGCAAGAGGAGAAGGTCTGTGTCTTTGGAGCTCAAGGTTGTGATTATATTTGTGCTCTTGTCCCAAACCCAATGACAGTTTGGGCCAAGCATGGCTGCCTGCCTCTTCTTGAGGTGTAGAAGGGTTTAACTGTTTTCTTCCCACCAAGTGTATGTTCCGCACTGTCCTAAAGGAACCTTTTATTTCTACTCTGCTGAGACATATTTAAATAGGGGAGATGAGGAGAGTGGGGTCCCTGCCCTTCCTATAGCAGCTGTGCCTCTCCTGCTGGTGTGTGTCCAGGATTCTAGCCATGTTGTCTGAGAGTGAAGCCTGAGGGGGAGACGAACCCTGTAACTGCATACTCAGCCTCTGTTGGTTTGTTATGACTGTAGGAGACTCCTCCTCACCAGCAGTCTGTCCCTAAGGACTGACAAGCCTGGACTCCATGCCTCCCTGTCCCTTGTTTCTCCTCAGATTTAGGTGAGTTGGCCTTTACTCCAAAAAAAGCTGTTAACATATAATTTGTTTGATTTATTTTTATTTTTACTTTTTAGTTTTTAGTTTTAGTTTTAACAGTAGGATGCCATTGTTCCTAGCGGTTTTCCAGTGAATTCAGAGGCTAGAATGAGCACCCCCTTTACCTTCAGTGTCTTGGCTGCTGCTGGTCAGCTGGGATCCGATCAGCCTCCCCACCCTCAACCAAGACTGTCTGTGTTAGAACAATACATTCTGTGGTCACACTCCTGGGCAGTTGAAAACAGAACCTGGTAAGGATTCAACAAGAGCCTATGTCAGGTTTGAACAGAATATACTCTCTGAATAAAAATCAACTGTTAAAGATCATTTTGGTGATGGGAGAGGAAAGTGTAAGTGACAACCACATAAACGAATACCTGTGTGACCTTGATGTCCTTCATTCAGTCCAAGGTAATGTTTATATATATATATATATATACATATATATATATATATATATGTATATCATATATATTATAGATATGATATGTTAATATATGACATACTATAATATATAGTAATATACAATATCATATATTTTTAATTCAGATATTATTCAATTAATATTAACATTAAATTATACAATTAAATATTTATCATATTTGATATGTTTTATATCTTGAACATCAAATAACATTCAATATTTGATACTGAATATTACTTAAATATTAAATATATTATTTAAATATATATTTAAAATGTTTAGATCATGAATGGTATTTGAACATGGGCTAAACACTAAAGGTTGTTATTTTGTTAGCTATTACAATGATAGTTTAAGGTTTTTTGCTTCTTAGAGACACATTCTGATGTATTTGGGGTTGTTATGGTTTGAATATAAAATGCCCTCCCCAAGACTTCTGTGCTAAACTCTTGGCTCCCAGCTGATGGCATGGTTTTGGAAAGTTCTAGAAGCCAGGCATGGTGGCACACACGTTTAATCCCAGCACTCGGGAGGCAGAGGCAGGCAGATTTCTGAGTTTGAGGCCAGCCTGGTCTACAAAGTGAGTTCCAGGACAGCCAGGGCTACACAGAGAAACCCTGTCTCGAAAAGCCAAAAAAAAAAAAAAAAAAAAAAAAAAAAAAAAAGGAAAGTTCTAGAAACTTCAGGAGGTGAGACTTAACTGAAGAAAGTTGGTCTGTGGTGCTGTGTCCTAGGGGTGTCTTGTCTCTAGCCCTTTACTGTCCCTCTGTGCTTCCTGTCTGCCCTGCTCCTGTTGCTATGATGTTCTGCCCAGGAGTGGGACAGAGAAGCTGTGGACTCAACCCTGTGTCAGCAAAACCTTTCCCTTACGTTGTTTTACCAGGGTCCATCTAATCGCAGGTTCTCAAGGATTAAGAAAGGGTATGTTTTAAAATATTCAAATACAAAAAGGTAAAGAGAGATACACATTTTTTTTTCATTGAACATCTCCTGCATGGTATCACTATATGAGGAAATGGACAGATATATTCAAATTTCCTGCCTGCCAGATAGGTGAAATCTAATAAATGCTTTTTCGCTTACACTGAATTTTAACAGAATAGAGAGGAAGATTCTGATGTTTGTGGCTCATTAAATGTCATACCTCTTCAGACTGCTTCGGGGCGGGGGGTTGGGGAGTGGGGATCCAAATAAACAGAGGCATCCAAAGTGACATGACCAGGAAGGGGGGGGGCATAAAACACAGCACACTGTCACAGACAACGTACAGAGCACTGTATATTATAGACATACCACTGTATATACTTACAGATAGACACCATAGAAACCCCCATCATCTAAAGGTCTTGCTTGCTACTCTACTGCAGAAACAATCAGGAGAGTCTGTAATATCCTGTCTGCCAAGTGGTGGAATGACAAGTAGCCTGAAGTCTACAGGGGCAGTTAATCATTGTCCCGATTGTTTTGAGGAGCATGCAGGAGTGACAGGTTAATAATAAATCCCAGCTTGTACCGGGAAGGTGTCTAAGGAGGTGAGGTGGCTTAATTTACATCTTTGGAAGGTACTGGCGATTTAATAATCTTCCTGCCTCATACATCAAACTAATCCCCCAGAGGCTGAAAAGCAAAACACTTTAAATTGATAATCTGAAAAGCAATAAAACCCTGTCTCGGGTCACAGATAAATTGAGTTTCTGGTGGTCTTGATAGACCCTCAGTGTGTGTGATTTGTCTACATTCTAGAGCAATTCATGGCCACTGGGAGCTGGGGCTGCCGTACTGGGCAAGCTGAGAATACCTTTCCAGTTGTCAGCCTTCCCAGAGGGGCAGTGACTGCTCTCTGCTTAAGTCTATGCAGTGAATTACATTACCTTCATGGTCAGCTGCAAATTGATGTGGACCTCAGACATACGTGGTTTTGAGTTGTAGTTCTAAGTGGCTGTTTTCAATTAAGTGTTAACTACCTATCCATTCTGCCTTTGTAAGTACACATTCTTAAAAGAAACAGATGCCGTTTTGACGCATATTTTTCTTCATTTGAGATAGGGTCCTGTTATGCAGCCCAACTTGCTCTCTGACTCCCCGTGGAGCTGAGGATGGGTGATCTTGAGGTTCTGATCCTCCTCCTGTGGACCACCGCACCCAATTTATGCCGCGCTGGGGATTGAACCCAGGACTATGTATGGTAGGCGAGTGTTCTACCAACGGAGCTATACCCTCAGTGTTCTAATTCCCTAGTATGGATGTGTTTAACGGGCAAGAGGAAAGGGAAACTGAAAGAAGAGACAGTCTTTCATGGCACAGTGGGCTGTCTGGGAAGCCTAAACAACTTTGTGGGTTTCCTGGTCCTCATTTTTTTTTTTCAAGTAGTTAAGTAGCGGTGTATACTAACTTTATCAATTTGGAAAGCTTTCTTTTTATTGATACACTTATGGGAAATACCACCATCCCTGACTACAGGGTGGATTGTGATGGTTTCATGAGAAGGGAAGTAGAGTTCTGCGAATCCAGGGTGCCTCCTCATGTTAGCTGCTCTGCTTGCCTTGACATAATTACATACAGTAATTAGACTCTATCGTGTGATGGCTGATCATCTTGCTAGTACCGCTGATAATTTCATCTGGGTCTTTCGGGATGCTTAAAGCACTGCAGTAGGAAATTGGCAAAACAACCCTAAATTGTTGACATTAAAGCCGTTCCGCTCCTGCTCGCTGCCGCCAGCTCCTAATTCTTTGTTGTTGTTGTTGTTGTTGTTGTTGTTGTTGTTGTTCTGAGACAGGGTTTCTCTGTATAGCCCTGGCTGTCCTGGAACTCGCTCTGTAGACCAGGCTTGCCTCAAACTCAGAAATCCGCCTGCCTCTGCCTCCCAAGTGCTGGGATTAAATGTGTGCACTACCACTGCCTGGCTAGCTCCTAACTCTTAAGTCACAGCTGTAAGGTGGGGCGCACATTTTGCCCGGTCTGTAGAAGTGCTCTGATCTGCACTGAATAACCTTCAGCTAATAACTAGACTGTACACCCAACTCAGAAATAAGGAAATGCCTGTCACCCCAACTGCTCCTGGGGCGCTCCTCTGTCTTGGTCAGAAATGCAGGTGGGGTGGGTAGAAGAGGCTTTAGAGCAAAAATCTCCCTACCTCCTTCTCCTATAATTCACTTGGCAAATATCCATGTGTGCTCTGTGCCTGTGATGGGCACTGCCTTAGTCCTGGACTGAAGAGCTCACAGATGCATGGAGGCAGCACTCTAAGGCAGTTCCTGTGGATGCTGTGTCGGGTCCCTGTGGGCTCTGCAGCTTAACAGTCCCCAGTGGCGGTTGGCTTCCTGTTCTGAAGATCGTAATCTAAGGTCAAGGGGTTGGCAGGGCTGGCTGCGTCTCTTCCTGGAAGGTCTAAGGAAAATCTGCCTTTTGGTTTGTGGGTTTGTTTTTTGTTTTTTGTTTTTCTAGACTTAAGACACAATCTGTGTTTCTTGGCTCACAGCCCCTTTGCTATCACTTCTGTCCTTGTGTTGTCATCTTCTGTAACTCCTCAGTAACTTCCAGCTTCTCTTAAAAAATATTCTTATGATTAAATTCAGCTCACCTCAAAACCCTTAATCAAATTTGCAAAGACCCGCTTTCCGTCTAACTCACAGCATCCAGCAACAAGGATGGGGTCATTGTAGATGGTTGCTAAGCACTGGTTTGGACTGTGAACTATCCCGTTGCTCTCTGGCTGGCTACTGTAGATTAAATATCTTAGCCTTCTGGAACCTCAACTTTCTTATCTGCAAAATGGAGTAAATGCTACCCATGGTGCCATCTGATACAAGTAGGGGGTTCAGTGAATGGGAAACTGCCGTGACAAAAGCACGTGTCCTCAGTTCTTTGAGGACTTCCAAGTCTAGTGGAGAAGATGGACAGGCAAACAGATAATCAGATAAACAGATAACAGATAACCATGCGTCCATGTGAAGGGCTGTGATGAGTGCCATATTTGTCTCAGGCCACAAGAACCTCCAAGAATGAGAAGGTGTATTAGTCAAGGTTCTTTCAAGGAACAGAACTTAAAGAATGAACCTGTCCTGATACATATGGAAAGGAAATTTATTAGAGTGGTTTACAGGCTGTGGTCCAGCTTGCTCAACGATGGCTGTCTACCAACGGCAGGTCCAAGAATCCAGTCGTTGTTCAGTCTACGAGGTCGGATGTCTCCGCTGGCATTCTGTATCAGGAGAATTCAGAGTCGGTTCTGGTGTTCGTGAAGGAAGGGACTTGCTAGCCAGAGCCAGAGCAAGCAGGTACAGAGAGAGCAAACTTCCTTTTTCCCTGTCATTTATAAAGCTGGCCTTGCAGAAAGCGTGGTCCAGATTGAAAGTGGATCCTCCTACCACAAAAGATCTGCAGTCAAGGTGGATTTCCCCACTTCAACTCATTTAATTAGGAAAAAAAAAATTCCTTCACAGGTATGCCCAGCCACTTGGGTTTTGGTTAATTCCAGATGTCAAGTTGACAGCCAAGAATAGCCATCACAGGAGGCAAAGCAAAGGTTTCCTGAAGCTACTGCAGCCAAGAAATGTCAGGTACTAGAAGGTCATGCATTTTAATATTGCTGAGGTCGCTGAAGAATTAAAAAGGCATCTCCTAGTCTTGAAATACTGTTTAATTTTCTTGGTCTTAGAGCATATGTAATTTAACAAGTTATCACTTTATGCATTTGTTGAATTGAATGGTAAAAGAGGATCAGGGGGGTGTTTGGATAAAGTTGGAAGTCCTCCCCCCCAATCCTCCTCCTCCTCCTCCTCCTCCTCCTCCTCCTCCTCCTCCTGATTGTCACAGCCTCCCGTCTCAGGGAAGAAACAGAGCCCATCTGATTATACACATTCCAAGATGTTCAATGGATTGTGTTTATTGGTGACCAGAGTTGGGGAGGAAAAGATTTATTTGACTTCCATTTCCACATCACTGGTCATTATCAGAGGAAGTCAAGACAGGAACTCACACAGGACAGGAACCTGGAGGCAGGAGCTGATGCAGAGGCCATGGAAGGGAGCGGCTCACTGTCTGGCTTTGATCATGAACAGCAGTACAGAAGTATAAACCAAACAATACCTTTCCTCCCCAATTTGCTTTCTAGTCATGGTGCTTTGTTGCAGCAATAGAAACGCTAACTAAGAGAAGTTTGTACCAGTATTAGGGGGTATTTCTGTGACAGACCTGATCATGTTGTTTGGGGGAAGATTATGGAAGGACTTTAGAACTTTGGTCTAGAAGAGCCATTGAGTGTTGAGAGCTCAGTGGGATGTTTTATAGGAGATTGGAAGATAAGAATGTTGAGGGCAATGCAGATGATGGAGGCCTGGCTTGTGACGTTTCAGAGGGAAGTTTAAAGGCTCTATTGGGGGCATTTGTTATTGTGAATTAAGTTGCTGTGGTTCTGGTCACCTGGGGCTGAGAGATTAGCCATGATTAAGATCAGCACTGTTGAAGTGAAATTGTTGGATTCCTGGGACAGTTGATGCTGGTCAGCTGGAGCTAAGACATTAAGGATGATTAAGAAGAGACCAGCATCACTGAGGTGAAATCTTGTGGAAAGGGTTTTCTCACGGTCAGTTTACGGAAGCTTTGTTCCAGAACTGGCCGAGGTTGTATCTAGTGCTGGCCCCTTGGACTCGGTAATGTGTAAGACTCCCCCAGGGGGTACTGTTCATGGAGCTGAGGTTTGACACTGTGAAAAGACAGGAGAGGCCATTAGTCAAGGTGCAGCTGACGGCCCAGGACTGAAGGGGTCATACAAAGAAGTTAAAGTTTGGTACCGTGAAGAAAGCCTAGGAGGGACTATTGGTGAAAGTGCAGTCCAGTTGCAGTAGGAGGCCTCAGAATTGTGGAGATGCCAGTGCATGGGATAACCACCAAGAACAGCAGCAGCAGCGTAGGACAGAGCTGGAGAGGTGACCCAAGACCAAGAGCCCAGAGGATAGTGAGTTGGATTCTGACATTGGAAACTGAGTTACTTACACTGTTGGAGTTGGGGTTTGCTTTGATTTAATTGTGACTGTGCCTGGCTCTTCCCTCTTGAAGTAAGAAAGTATTTCATTTATTTTATTTTACTAGAGGCCCACAGTTGAGAAACTTTGAATTCAAAGAGATTGGCTATTTCAGAGGGACTAAATTTTAATGTGTTTGAATCCGTATAGACCGTGGGACTTTTAAAGTTATGTTTGATTCTAATGTGAGATCTTGGGAATCGAATAAGAAAGGAAGGGTTGTAGTTTAATAGTGATGTGTTTGTGTGTCAAGTTGGTAAGGGGTCAGTTGTCCTGGCTGGTCTTGTGTCAGCTTGACTGGAGTTATCTGAAAGGAAGGAACCTCAATTGAGAAAATGCCTCCATGAGATCCAGATGTAAGGCATTCGCTTAGTTAGTAATTGATGGAGGAGGGCTCAGCTCCTCTGGATGGTGTCTGTGGGGTGGTGGTCCTGGGTTCTATAAGAAGCAGGCTGAGCAAACCACAGGGAGCAAGCCAGTAGGCAGCACCCCTCCGTGGCCTCTGCATCAGCTCCTGCCTCTAGATTCATGTCCTGTTTGAGTTCCTGTCCTGACTTCCTCTGATGATAAACAGCCATATGGAATTGTAATCCAAATAAACTCTTTCCTTCCTACATTGCTTTTAAAAAGTGAATTTAGATATTTTCTACCTACTGATGATACCGACATTTATTTCCAAAAGTTGGCTTGCTTATTCTTATTTTTGTGTATGATGTGTTTTGCTTATGTGCCCACGAAGGTGAGAAGAGCGCCCTGGACACCCTGGAGCTAATATTATGCTGCCATGGGACTCCTCTGCAGGAGCAGTAGATGCTCTTAGTGGCTGAGCCATCGGTTTGCCCTGTTTTCTATCACTGTATACTGTAACAAATGACTACAGACTCAGTGACTGAAGACAATACTAACCATGATCTCACATTTCTACAGGTTGCCAGTCTGGCACCTGTGTCACTGGGTTAAAACCAGCTGTCCCCCAGGGCCGCATTCCCTTGCGGGGTGTCTTAGTTAGGGTTTTGCTGCTGTGAACAGACACCATGACCACGCTCATATGGACACCATTTAATCGGGACTGGCTTAGAGGTTCAGAGGTTCAGTCCATTATCATCAAGGCAAGAGCATGGTAGTAGCATCCAGCCAGACATGGTGCAGGAGGAGCTGAGAGTTCTACCTCTTCATCTGAAGGCTGCTAGTGGAAGACTGACTTCTAGGCAGCTAGGATGAGGGTCTGAAGCTCACACCCATAGAGACACACCTACTCCCACAAGGCCACACCTCCTAATAGTGCCACTCCCTGGGCCCAGCATATACAAACCATCACATGGGGGTTCTGAGGGAGAATCCTGTCTCATTGCCTTCACCTTCTAAAGGTCCCATTGTCTTCCTAGCAGGTAGCCTCACCCTGCTAACAGCAAAGTCTTCTCCCTCGTACCCTTCTTCTAATTACAGTAAGAAGAATTCTTCACTTTCAAGGGCCCCTATGATCAGACCGGGACCACACAGATAATCCAGGATCACATCTCCACCTCAGAGTCTAGACCCTCAGTCACATCTGCAAAGTCCCTTTACCAGCAATCTATTCACAGTGCTGAGGACTGGGGCACCGGCAGCTCTGGAGAAAATTAGCATGCCTATCACAGTCATAATCGTTACTATGTCTAAATATCTAATTCCTCCCTGCCAGCTCCTCTGAACTGCGGAACTGGGCATTCCACCATGCACATCTCCACTTGGACATTTAACAGACCTCTCCAACATGTGTTTGCCCAAGGCTGAGCTCTTGAGTGTCTTTCCCAAAACCTGCTTCTCTCACATCTCCTACCACCCCAGGTAATGGAACCTCTGACCTTTAGATGCTGTGGCCCAAACTCCAGGCCCTGATTACCCTTGACTCCTCTCTAGGGGGGTTGGATGGGTTTTCTTTTTCTTTTTCTTTTTTTTTTTAGCTTCATCAAATTCTAGTTTTGGAAGATACCCACAACATGATGATTTTTGCAACTCCTTCACTGCCACCCTCTTGCCTTGGTGGCTGCCAACTCCTATTTAGATGATCCCCATATTTCCTAATGTTAGAATAAAATAAAAGGCCCAGGAGCTCCTCTCCTATTCCCTCACATTATTATTATTATTATTATTATTATTATTATTATTTATTTAACAAAGTAACAAGTTTCTTACCGAATTTTCATGCATAATTAGTTTTGGTTGCCCCTCCCCCACCCCCTGCGCCCCATCACTACTTCAGTCTCTCTCTCTCTCTCTCCCAGTATCCCCCTCTCCTACTTTCCTACCACACCCCATCTTTTCTCTTCACCCAGCTCATTTCCCTCAGCCATAGTAGCTACCTTACTACTTCACAAACATTCAGGGCTCATTCACACCTCAAGATCTTCACACCAGCGCCTTCATCCTGTCTGGAAATCTCCCTCACCCCACCCCGAGAAAAATCACATGGATTCCCGAGTACTCGCCTCTCTCCCAAGCGTTTGCTCACATGTCATCTTCTAGGTGGGATCTGCCCCAGGAGCTTTTAATTAAAATAAACCGTGGCTTCGCAGCCCTTTTCCAGAGAAACCTTGTCTCAAAAAAACAAACAAACAAACAAACAAACAAAAAACCTTTTATTATACAAAGAAAGAAGGAAAGAGAAGACAGGAGGGAGGGAGGGAGGGGAAAAGAGGAGGAAGGAAAAAAGGAAGGGAGGGATGTTGCTCTTCCTTTTGGCAGATGGATAGAGAAACAATTTGGGAATCAGAATAGTTACAGAAAGTGAAGCACATCAAACATGAACGTATCTGAGTTCATAGTAATACTTAAAAATTATCATTGGGCAATTCTCCAGTACCCATGAATTACTCAAAAAAAAAAAAAATTAAAAGTTCGGAACCAAGCGGTTCCTTTCTTTTTGTCTATGAACCATATTCATGGAAGAACCTATGAGGAATGCTGTGAATTGTATACCATGAATATTAACACTTTTTATTTAAAATGTTTTTACACATGATCTATTTTAATTGTATTCCTTTCTCTTCCTCATTTCTTCCCAGATCTTCTCACCTTTTTTACCTTCATTCTCTCTTCCTCCCTTCCCCTTCTCTCTCCTTCCCTTCCTCCCCCATAAAACAAAGACCAAAAGCACTTCAAACTTACTGAAAGTACCAGTCAGGTTCAGTAACCTAGAAGAAAGCACATCCTTGACCCATGGAGAGCCCAGCCACCAACCTGAGGCCCCTGCATACCTGAATGCTTTGGTGTGAATTCCCTACAAACAAAGACACTGACTTCTTAAATAACCAAGACAAGTTACTTAAGTTACCATGCTGTGATCAAAACCAGAAAACCGTGGTGAACCAGTTGGAGCCTGGTTTAGAACCACAAGTTGCATTTCATTGTTAACATTCTCTGGTCTTTTGTTTTTAATCTCTGGCTGTTTGATGAACACGCTGGCCACATCTGGGTTTGTTTGATGTGGGGGGAGGGTGTGTATTGTATACTTGAGCAGGAGTGCAGGTGTGCACGGGGACCAGAAGAGGATATTGAGCGTTGTTGGAATAATCTCTTGTGCACTGTGTAGAAGCATCGCCTGTCAATAAAGAGCTGGACGGCCTATAGCAAGGCAGGAGAGAATAGGAGGGACTTCTGGGAAGAGATAGGAAAAAGATAACTAGCCATGTGGCAGACATAGGTAGAGAATAGTTTAAACAGGTTAATTGAGTTACAAGCTAGTTAAAGAACAACCCTAGTTTAAGGGCTGGGCATTAATTCATAAATAAATTAGCCTCTGTGCCTTTACTTGGGAACTGGAGCAGACATAGAAATGACCGCCTGGTTCTAGAGTGTCCCGCTCCATCACTTTGTCTACTTTATCCCCCGAAACTGAACTTGGAGTTCTCACTGGTCCTCCTATCTCTGCCCACCACAGCACTGGGATTACAGCCCCTTACGTGCGTTAGGGATTTTAACTCAGGTCCACATGCTTACATAGCAAGTACTGTTTCTCACTGAGCCATCTCCTCAGCCCCTCGAGTCTCAGGCTTAGAACATCATAGAGTCAAGCTGTGTTCTCCATTGAGCATCTTATCAATGGTGGGGAATTTTGATGCACCCCATTGCTGAAGATGTTCTCTGCAGTCACTTGATAAGGTAGCGTCTGTCAGGCTTCTTCATTGCAAAGCCATTCTCTTCCTAATTAGTAGGTGTTTTATGAACATGGACTTAGAGAGTATTTAAATGCCTCGTTCTTCATCAAACATTCACTTGATTCGTTTATTTAATCTATGAGCTGGACTCATGGATTCTCATTTTAGTCAATGAACTATGTGTCATCTGTTACTACCATTATTTATTTTGATTACCAAATATCTTAGATTAATTAGAATCCCTGATGCCTTATCAATCAGTCTGGCTTCTGGGTCCAGAATAAGCTGAGAATTGGGTGACTTTAAAGGCAAATTTTGTTATGTGGGATAAAGATATTACACTTATATTGACAAATCCTTTCAGAGAGAGGAAACAGACAGACAAATGATCTCCATAGGTAGGAGAAATGTACACATTTATTTACTTATTTTATTTATTTATTTTATCTTTTATTTTTTTAGTTTCCCGAGACAGGGTTTCTCTGTGTAGCCCTGGCTGTCCTGGAACTCACTCTGTAGACCAGGCTGGCCTTGAACTCAGAAATCCACCTGCCTCTGCCTTCCAAGTGCTGGGATTAAAGGCGTGCGCCACCACTGCCCGATTTATTTACTTATTTACTTAATGTGTTTGTATATATCTGTGTCTCTGCTGTGTGTGTAAAGGTTCCTGCTGAAGCCAAGTAAATTCCCCAGAGCTACAGGTTGTTGGTTGCAAGTTGCCTGTTGTGGGTGCTGGGAACCAAACCTGGGTCCTGTGTAAGAGTGGTCAGTATTCTTATTTGCTAAGCCATCTCTCCAATCCCAAGTATGTATTTGCTTTTTGAGACTCAACTCAAGCCTTGTATATAAATATCTAGACTACCCATCTCCAACATGCAATGTTTAGAGCCCATTTAACCCAAAAGTTCCTGGTTAAAATAGATTTGTACCGGAAGTCCTGATTCAAGAGGTCTGGGAAGGTTTGACTCCGTCTGGAGGAGAATTGTCCCTCTGCCCTCCGTTTGATGGCTAGTATTAAGAAATCACAGAGCATTTTTCGTGACAGTGATGTGACATCTAAATGTTATGTAGGACCCACATACAAAACCCAGTCTTCCTGAATTGTTGCTGGAATGGCCAAAGGGGCTAGTGCAGACATAGTGACAGGTGTCACTCACCAGATAGGGAGCTGGCCTGCAGCCTCTACAGCTGTTCACTGCTGGAGCAGCCGTAGCTTGCTGGGGTTCATTAATGCTCAGAAGCAGCTGCGACAGCAAGCAATTTAGTGCAAAATAATCCATCAATTAATTTCTTTGTTATTGGACATTCCAGATGCTTGGGCCTTGGTTAATGCATTGAAGGGCCCTGGGAATAAAATATGTCTTGCTAGCTCTGGGTGTATTAACACAATGGCTGTCCTGCCCACCCAACCAATGCTGGGAGCATACGAGGACCCCCAAGGAGTGAGAGGGCTCGCCCCAGGCTCTTGTTTCACTCAGAAGAAATGATGTGAAAATTGCAGTACTTTGAACACGGCTGATAAGCTGGTGTCTGGACTGGGTTCAGAGCTCAAGCTGGAGCAATTCCTCTCCATAAAGAAAGGCAATGAAAAACAATGCCGGCAGAGCACAGCCTCAGAACCGTCCAAGGCTCACCTTCTGCCAACGCTGAAAATTCCCTTGGAAATCTCCGGCTTCGCACTTAATTACCACCTCCTTTAGCTGCTGCTTTCCTCGCTTCCCCTGCGGATCCCATGATTCCCCTCCTCGTTGCCAAACAAGGCTTTCTCTTTCAGACACCATCTGCCTTCAGGAGACATTTGGATTTTCTCTTCCCTTCCTCTCGTGCTCCTTTCCAGGCCTGTGGTTTCCCCCTTGCAGGATGGCCGCTCCTCTGTGACCCCGTGGGTGGATGGGAAGGCCACTCTGGTCTGCAGAACTGAAATGACGTTGGAACCCAACAGATACTGTTTGGGATTTGGGCATATCCTTCCTGGCCCTCCAGCCCCAGGGATTAGTGGAGCATATCTTAAAAATATCCCTTGTCTTGACAAACAAACAAAAAGGTCTTTTGTTTGTTATGAGACCTCCAAGAATGCCTGCGGAAGTGATATCATTCTTCCCAATAGCAATGGCAACCCCTAGAGGGGAGTGGATCCTGGGGCTACACAGAGGATCTGGAACAACTACTCTTAATGTATGGTATGGATCCTTGTAGTTTGTTGTTGTTATTGTTATTTGTTTTTGCTACAAAGGTATCAGAATATGTAATAAGAATATATAGCACATGTAAGATGGAAATACATATATACTGTCAGCAGTACTCACAGACACAGGCACACACGCACACATACACAACCCAGAGAACAACTTTCAGGATTCACTCCTCTCTCTCCATCATCTGCGTCCCAGAGATCAAACTTGGCAGAAAGTGCCTCCACCCGCTGATTCATCTCACTGGCCCACTTAATAACTTTAGTATACCGAGAAACAGGATGTCAGCATATATAAAACTTCCTGATGCATTTAATACCTGGCATTCCATAGTATGCGTGCGACACGTGTTCTTTACTTGACCCACCACAGACACACATTTGTGCTGCTTTGAATGAGAATGGCCTCCATAAGCTCATATAGTTCAATGCTTAGTCACCAGGGACTGGTACTGTTTAAGAAAAATTAGGAGGAGGAGGAGGTGTGGCCATATTGGAGTGGGTTTGACCTTATTGGAGGAAGTAAGTCACTGCCTGGGCTCTGAGTTTTCCAAAGCCCACTCAGGCACAGCGAGCGGGTCTCTCACTTTACCTGCTGCCCATAGATCAGGCTACAAAACTCTCACCTACTGCTCCAGTACCATCATCATTTGTTTCTTGACATGATGCAAATGGAACTGTAAGCAAGCCCACAACTAAATGCCTTCTCTTCTTAAGTTGCGTTGGTCATGGCGTCTCTTCACAGCAATAGAGCCGCGTCTGAGACGGAAGCTGAAACCAGGGAATATTGGCGTGATGGCCTTGTCTATTCTACCATTTGGAGGAGTATGGGAGACCCTGGGACTTTATACCAGAAGAGCAGTTGAAGGTTTTAAGCAGGGGTTAATGGGCCTTCCTGGTAAGAGCACGGAAGACAGTGTAGACTACGCAGCTCCAGTTCAAGAGGTGTCAGAGGGAAGTGGCCTGGAGACCATTGTGGTATTTTTGGCTAAGAATGTGGCTGTTTTCTGCCCTTGTCCTAATAACGTGCTGGAGACTAAGTTGAAGAGTTTTAGATTAATGTTGTTGTCAAGACAGCCTAATATGGACTGTGTCACATGGTTGTTACTAGTCACTCTCATGCAGATCAACAATGGAGAAGAGCAAGCAAAATGTCCGGTTTGAGGAGAAAAGGAGAGCCAGGAAATGCAACGTTGGAGCCCAGGCTCTGTGCTTTAAGGAGATAAAAAGCCTGATGCTAAATGGAATAAAGGGAGTGGGGAGCTCAAGGCAAGACCCCACCCAGCTAAGCTTCCAACCGTGGGAAAGGAATTAGAGGAAAGCATAAACAGCAAAGGAAACCGGCAACAACCGATTATGCAAATATAGATCGGGTGGGGAGTGGGAGTGGGAGTGGGAGGGGAGGTCCAGCTTCCATCCCCCAACTAGCATCTGGTCACATGGTTTTGAATTTAGAGTCAGAAATGATACAGGAAGGGTTAAGGAATTTTCCCTCCAGGATTAAGGAAAGCCACTGAAGCCAGCAGTCTGGCTGGGCAGGCCACCCAAATGGAAGCCCAGAGAGGCTATTGCACGAGGCTGTGAAAATCAATCCTGGATTACACTGGTGATCCCAAGATGTTTGGTGGGATAATTGCCAAGGAGAACTGCAGACTAGGTACAGAACCAGCCCGCGAGAGAGAAGTGTGTTACCATAAGAGAAGTTGAAAGGAGCTGACGACCTGAAGAGCACTTTGACATCTGACAAGGAGATACAGGATTTGGAGTTCGTCCCACTGGGTTTTGATCTTTCTTTGGTCCAGCATTTCCTCACTCTGCTCCCCTTCCTCCCTTTTGGAATGGTTGGTTGTCTTCATATGTTAAGCAAGTCAGCCATGAAGCTTTGGGAAAGGTAATTAGGGATATTAGGAAGTGATTTGGTATGTATTAGGCATTCAATATCCTAATGAAACGGACCCCAGAGGGCTCCCTTGGCCTCTTTGCCTTGTGAAAACAAAGCAAGAAGACAGACAACTATGAACCAGGAAAGTCTCCATCAGACACGGTGTGGGGGGACTTTGCTTAGACTCCTGGCTTCCAGACTGAGGGAGATAGAAGTATCTACTCCATCCATAGCATTTTTATTACAACGGCTAGTTTGACTTAGCTCCAGCTGTCAACAGACATATCCCAGCATTATTTGAGGGGGTCTCAGTTGAAGGATTTCCCAGATCAGATTGATCCAAGGCCATGTCCCTAAGGAATTATCTTAATTGCTAATTGATATGGCGGTGGTGCTCAGCCAACTGTGGGCAGTGTTCATCCTGGGCAGGTGGTCCTTCCTGGGCTGTATAAGAAAGCTAGTTAGTAGAGAGTGGTCTGGAGAGCAAGCAAGCTAGTAAGCAGCATGCCTTCCTTGTTCCTGCCTTAGTTCTGTACACAGAGAGAGTGTGACATTCAGACAACAGCTTGGAGTTGATTCTCTTCCTCAACTGCGTGTTGTAAGAGCTGTCAGCAGCTATGGTGGGAAATACCAACAACCACTGAGCTGTCTTTATAGCTTTGGGGAATTTGTTTTTGTTTTTGTTTTTTTGAGGCAGTGTCTCTTACTGGAATGTGGGGATCTCTGATTAGGCTGGGCTAGCTATCCGGAAAGCCCAGGGTTGCCCATCTCTGTCTTCTGCAGTGACAGAGAGTTATAAGTGTGTACTTGTACAAGCCGGGTTTTTTGTTTGTTTTAGGTAAGTGCCAGGGCTCAAACTCTTCACACTTGCCTGGCAGACGCTTTCCCAGCTCAGCTATCTCCCCACACAGAAATGGCACTCCGTTTGTGTTTTTTTCCTCTGGGTTTTAAGACTATAAAAATTAGAGAGCTGAGTTAAATTTATTGAATACCTTTAAACTGTAGCTGAGATCTATAGATCCAGACTCGATCTACATCTTCCCTAGACATTTCTCCCAAGCTGTATGCAAATGAAGATCTCTGGGTAGCAGGATCCCAAAGAAGGGTCTCTTGGTTCTTTCAGAGGTCAGGATCAGAGCAATTGCTTTACCATAGAGAGGATGCTGAGTTTGGGAGTTTGAGCAGTTTAATTGACAACCAATACCTTGGTTTTTAAAACACACATAAAAAAGCAAGCTCTCAAACCATGGCAAAGAAGTGTTGTCTTGACCAGCAGGTCTGCACAGCATTAAACAAAGCTCTTAGAACCTTAACGTGTATTTCTGGAAGGTGTGTGTGTGTGTGTAATATAAGAGATTATCATATTCAGGATGCCAATGTTGAACAGAATACATGCTTTTTTATTTTTAAGTGTGTCATCATCTGAAACCTTCATGCCCTTAAAAAGTTTAGGTAAACCTGGTTTGGATCCTTCACTGTACAACTTAATTGGGTTTGCCTAAAAGAAAGGGGTTTCCTGACACATGAGATTTTTAATGACAACTTTAGGACAAGCCTGGCACAAACCAACAGGCTGATCATTCGGAACCTCTATGAATCCAGAGCTCTTGCTGCAATTTTAGCTAATTTCAAACAGCCTGGTTGGTTATTTATTTATTTATTTATTTATTTATTTATTTATTTATAGATAATTCCACCTACCCTTGTAATCTGGCTGAGGCCCATGCAGGTTATTTTATTCAAATCCTATATTATTAAAAAATGTTAACTCTTGTCTCAACATCTCATGTCTGTACATCTGTACCGGTAGATGTGGTTTACAGACAGAGAAGTTAAAGAGGCTGCAGCCGAGTGTCTGTAGTAGGCTGAGAAAGGTTTTGTATTGATAACAGACAGACCAGCAGCAGGAAGGCGCCAGGGAAAGCTGTGGAGTCAGCTGAGGGGTGAAAGGGTGGCAGACTGGGATCTGAGAGTAGGAAATGCCAGGTTGAGGTCCAGGTGGGCAAGATAGTGCATGGGCAGGCAGGGGAGTACACGGTGTCAGAAGCAGGGTACTGAGGTGAGGAGAAGACCCGTGGGCGGGAAGTCCTCTGCTTGTTGGTCCTTGACACATACACCAGGTGTCAAATGATAGATTGCTGTGTGGTAACGTCACCGTAATAATTAGGTGTCCGTCACTTTATGGGATCCAGATGTGGGAGTTACAGCCTTTCCTTTGTCTAATGTGTATGGAAAGTTTTGTTGAACCTTTTCTCCTGATACAATTTTAATACATCCATGTGACCCTCCCTACATCCTCAGTTCACCCCGATAAATTTAGAGACTGGCTCCCTTTCAACTCCTAAGAATAAGTCATTTGGCCAGGCAGTGGTGGCACACACCTTTAATCCCAGCACTTGCGAGGCAGAGGCAGGAGAATACCTGAGTTGGAGGCCAGCCTGGTCTACAGAGTGAGTTCCAGGACAGCCAGGGCTACACAGAGAAACCCTATCTTGAAAAACAAAAAAAAAAAAAAAAAAAAAAAAAAAAGAAAAAGAGAGAGAGTAAATGATTTGTCACTTTATATTGCACAGGTGGTACCTGAAAGAGGGTATGGTTTGTGGGTCCACCCAGGGGGCTACAGTCATCCCGTTCTCCCAAAATAAAGTCAGAAAATCCTCATAAAATGGAATCTCTCAAGGCTGGTCCCATCTTGAAAAACTCTTTCACATAATGGAGTAGCCTAGAATAGGGCGTGACTTGATCTCACCGGTCTGTAAGACTGTTTCTGCCTCTCACATTTCCGGTGCGTGGGAAGGTCTCACATTTGAGTCCACGTGAGTATTCCAAGAACACTCCCCAGAGAGGTGTGTCTCATCTGAAAGGAGTTTTTGTTTGTTTGTTTGTTTGTTTGTTTGTTGAGACAGGGTTTCTCTGTGTAGCCCTGGCTGTCCTGGAACTCACTCTGTAGACCCAGCTGCTTAGAGAATAAATTATTTCTCTCATATTATATAATGGAGGCTTTTATATAAACACAGATGAAAACATTTGACCTGGTTTAGAAAATTTTAAGCCTGCCTTCATTTTCTCCTTTTCCCAAGAACCAGAAAGTCCACCATCCATTACACGATGGTATTTTCTTCTGTTCTCTTAGAGGTCCCCATTAGGAACTAAACTGGGGAGGGGTTGGAGGGGGTGGGTGGTGTGCTAAGAGCTTAACTGCTTTCTTATTTTGGGGACATCATGGAATTTTCCTCAGAGGTCTGTGGTTTGATGCATCAACAAACCCCTCAGGATACAAACTGGCTTACAAGGGGAATTGTGTGAGTGTCTTAGGAACCAAGGCATGCATCTTTCCTAACGGAAAACATTAAAGATTCAAGTCAGATTTGGACCAGCGGCCATAATAATGAGAAAGTTGTCAAAGCCATTCATCAGGAAGGAACAGGGGAAGCTGGGGCCAAAGGAGGAGACTGGGAGTAGCCTAGAGAGGCTCAGCAGCTAGGGTCACTTGGAAGTGGCACAGTTGAGCAAAGGTGGAACCCTGTCTGTGGCAGAGGTCAGACATTTCCCTTGGTTTTTCCAGTCCTCTCATATAGCATGTCTGGACCTGTCAGGAGTTGGGGCCTTTGGCCAAGGGAAGAGGTAAAAAGATGTATGTGCAAAACACAAGCCAGGCCAAAGGAGTTTAGCAAGTTAAGAGCTTCTAGAAGTTTCTGCTTGTATCCCATCTTGAAAAAGACCAGTAATGAAGACAATAGATGCTAACATTCATCAGATGCCAGCTACATGCCGCACGCTGCGTTTAGTGCACATGTGACGACGACAATGAGGTGTTTGCGTTTACACCCGGGAAGTGTGCATGCAAACTACGTGATATCAGCATTATACCCAGTCAAAAAGATGAAAATGAAAACTTTGGAAACTACCGAGTGCTGCTGAGTGTGTGGCACAAGTCTACCATCCCAGCACTGCCAGAAGGGTTTCAAATGGAACAGGAGGCTTAGCAAACTGCCAGTCTACTAACACCAATATTCTCTGGCTGAGAACTTCCACTTGGCCTAGAAATTGCATACATAGACTCAAGAGAAACTACCAGAACTTTTCATAGCCCCCCAACTGGAAGCAGTTCGATCTGTCACCAACAGTAGAATGGATAAGCAAATCCCATTTCATTTGTGATGTTGACCAGTACACAGAATGAGAATGGGCAGGATTACATATAACATTGTGAACGAGTCCCCCTGACTCCTCACAGTAGGTCTACAGTGTGGTTTCTGTTATTACCTTCATTTTTACAAAGGAATAAACAGGGCCCAAAGAGGATGTTACTTGTCCAAGGCAAGGAAAGTAGGAAGTCCCGCAGCTGAGACTCAAACCCTGACTGTTCTTACCCGTATCCCCAGGTATCCTGGCCCTCAGCTTCTGGCCTTGGGAGCAGCAGGCACTTGGGGTGTGTGATCTCTCAGTGTGACATTCCCAAGGGTGTGGGCATGGTGGAGCCGATGCAAGCTTCTCCCTGCAGGGGAGTCTGTCAGCTTAGACACCATATGTCAGGCTGTGTGCATCGACACTACCCAGAGTGGAATGTTGAATCTTCACAATGGCTCTTTCCTTCAGATACTGACCCTAGGACCATTTTTATAAATAGCCAACTAAAATGAAGAGGACTTTGTTTAAAGTCATACAGCTAGCATGAGTCTCCACCTAAGAATCAGAGCAGAAGATGAGCACTATCTCTTCAGAGTTATCCTCTGACCTCCATATGTATGCTACGACACACACATGCACACACACACATGAGAAGTTACTCTCTTCTCAGGCCCACACCCCACCCTCTGTGGCCCTATTATTCATTGTCACACCCAAATGTGCCTCTTGTCGGTTCAGCATCGGTACAGAAACTCCAGATCCTACAGGTAGCAGCTGGCAGCGGGCTGTGCTCCAGCAGAGCCTTCTGCAGGCAGGTGTTGGAAAGGTGATGGTGTTCAAGTGACAGGAAGGCACTGTGGCCAAGGGGACTCCAGGGATGGGCCAATACATAGCAACTGCTTGCTTTCAGAAGGTTCACAACAGTCTCCGGTTTGCAGAGCACTTGGGAAGATAGTGCAATTAGTGCTCTCTGTCCCTGCCACAGCCCATCCTTTCTCCTGTCTTCCCATCCAGACTTCTGTAGTCTTCTAATGTCTTCTTTTCTATCCCAGCATCCTTTAGTGGTCCCATCTCCCTGAGGCGCCTACCCTGCTGTCATGATATTTCAGATTTTCCATGTTCGCCTTGAACGTCGTGACGCATGCCAGTCAAGTATGATGTAGAAAACCGTCTCACTGAATGGGTCTGACACCTTTTTCATGATGACACTGAGGTTATGGATTGGTGACAGGAGGTCCCAGGGTCAACCATCAGAACCTCATCCTGGGAGCCAGTCCAGCCCGGAATAGTTTGAAGCTGGACAGAGCATCAGATGCAGAGGTAGCTTTAAGGACAGATGACCTCTGGCCTTCTTTCTCTAACTATACCAAATGCTTGCTGATAATATCTAAAAAATCCTAAAAACTTTCTTGCCTATTCTATGGTTAAAACCCATAGAATGGCTTGGGTGCTTAACACCTCTTGCCTAGCAGCAGGGAATTAATTAAAGAATTTATTGCTATCACTCCCTTCTCTGTCCAGGAAGTCAGAAGCCTCTCTGGCTAGGCTGGTTAACTCTTTGTGAGCCAGGGAGGAAGGAAAGGGAAAGAATTAAGATGCTTTATACAGGTAGGTATGCACACACACATATACATTCATACATTTACATTTTCATTCACATTCTCATTTGCACATTAACACAGTCACATTTTTGTCTCATACACTCCACAAGTATTCATGCATGCTTATATACACATATATGCATACACATGTACATACGGACATATATATTTGGAAGGACAGGTGGGGCAGAGCTCCCCAAGCCAAAGCGTTCAACCAACAATTTTACTTCATTTCTCTAGACTTTTTATACCTTCTTAGACAAAAAGTTCTTTAGAAAATTACCTCAGAGACAAAATGTTACATAAAATGGGCATCACAGAGGATGTTGATATTAAGTTCAAAGCACTGCTTCATTCTATATACTTGTTATAAGCTCAAAGCAACAGTTTTTATATGGCCTTGGCTTATCATATTACACACCTGTGATTTTATCCTTAGACCTAAGAATGTTTTTTCCTTGAACAGGTTTTTTTCCCCAGTCTATTTCTTTTTTTAGTGTGATTATGGAAACGCATTGTATTTCTTATTATGCAGCCTTTACTTACTATACGAGAGGGCACATTCTATTCTAGATTCTAACTTTATTATATCTTTCTAGCAAAACACCTAGACCACCTCTTTAAAGCTTTCTTCCTAAAACTTTTTGAAATAATCAGGAATTCTATAGAATCATTTATTCATCTGAACAGCATCAATTCATGAAAGTTCATCTTTCTGTTGATCAGCAGGAAATCAGATCAGTAGGGCAGGCTAATGCTCAGGGATTATTATATTAATTTAATAATGGCAGGAAAGGCATATAAGCTGCAAGAAGCAATCCTGAGATGAAGTCTCTTTGGGACCGTGCAGCGAGCTCACCCATCACAGACCATGAAAAAGTGATGGGCCACCTCCTGGAAGGCCACCTGCTATCCTAGACAGCTTAACCTATCCTAGACAACATCAGAGTAAGAGGACGTTTAAATAGCAACATCTTCAAATTTATGTTGCATCTACATTCCCAGTCTCAATCAATGGCAATAAATCTTACTTACTTTTCTTTCCTTCCTTCCTTCCTTCCTTCCTTCCTTCCTTCCTTCCTTCCTTCCTTCCTTCCTTCCTTCTTTCCTTTCTTTCCCTTTTTCTTCTCCTTTCTCTTCATTGTTGTTGTTGGTGGTGGTGACATTGGGAGGAGGGGAGGCCTCCTCCTCCTCCCTCTCCTCCTCCTTCTCCTTTCCCTCCTCTCCCTCCTCCTCTCCCTCCTCCTCCTCTGCTGTCCATTTCTAAGATGTTCTTGCCCCAGGAGCTTTGGTATTTTCTCCTTTTTTCTCATCCATCCTACTTCTGGATAATCCTACGTTTACTTTTCCCCATTAACAATTATCACAGACTCTCAGTTAGTTCCCCTGATTCTCTCCACTCCTCTCCATCCTTCAGAAACCCTCAGGTAACTATTTTGTTGTTGTTGTTGTTGTTGTTTAACATCAAGCCTGTCTTTGTAAGTTTTGGGATGGTTCTGGTTTCCTATAAAGCAATATTCCAGGTACTTAGTGCAGAATTCAAGACTCTTTGGGCATTAGTTCCAAATGCTCTTGTTTGCAGTGGCCAGTATTAGTTTCCGAGTTTTGTATTAATCGGCTTATGGGAGTCTATTTATCTCAAGCATGAATTGGCATTTTTGAAGAACAAACGTTGTCCAGAAGAGTCAATAAAATGGTGCATGTGCACGTGTGATGTGCAGGCCTTCCTGGGGGATGAAGGCCTCTCTCTGCAGGTCATGGCTTTTGGTTGGGTAAAGGAACTACTTGTGCCCAAGTTTGGTGCCTGCCAACCCGCAGCACCAGATTAGAAAAGATACAGTTGGGAAAAGATGATACCAGTGTCTGGAAGCCTGTGTGGGTGCTTCTCCTTTCAGTAGCTTAGCAGAGAGCATCTTTTATCTCACTGTTTCTGTGTGGGTCAGGAAACCTGGTGCAGCTTCCTGCTTCCTCTGCCTGAGGACTGAGTCTCCCAAGCTCCTCCTCATCCAGGTGACAGCTTCTCCATTCATTTTCTCATTTTGATCACATCTTCAAAAGATCTGCCAGCTAAACCTCACTTTCTTTAAACTTTTATAACATAGAAAGCTCCAGTCCCACTCCAGGGTTGACATTTAAATGTAAAATTGAATTCTTCCTTGCCTGGGATAGCCGCTGTCTGCTTCATTAGGTGGGAGAAGCACCCCTTGTGCTCAGAGGTCTGAGAGGGCTGGGCTACATTCTAACGAACAAAGAATAAGTTGTCCTTCCAATTCCATCTGTCACCTGTCCACACAGATCCAGGCTTCGTTATTAAAGTTTAAAGGGCCACAAGCGTGCAGACAGCTTGCTGAGGGCTGGAGGAACAGTGTGGACCAGAGACTGTTTTTATCATCGCCTCTCCGGTGCTAGATGGGGAGAAACTAGGAATGAGGGATGGGAGAGCAATAGCGGAAGGAACAGGAGCCACAGGTCCAGGCGTGCACACCATCAAGAGTTTGAACTTGTGTCACGTCATGTCATGGGCTTAGCTAATCTGGGAGGTTGACACCGTCTTTGCATGCTTATGATTACCAATCCGTTAGCATCTCAGTGACACGGGGCTAGCTAGAGGAGAAACAGACTATGTAGACATAGACTTAGAGACACTTTGTTTTTCTTGTTTTTTGTTTGTTTGTTTGTTTGTTTTTTGAGACAGGGTTTCTCTGTATAGCCCTGGCTGTCCTGGAACTCACTTTGTAGACCAGGCTGGTCTCAAACTCAGTCATCTGCCTGCCTCTGCCTCCCGAGTGCTGGGATTAAAGGCCTGCGCCACCACGCCCAGCGACACTTTGATTTCTTGAGCTCCTGTATTACAAATGATTTTCTGATAGTGGAACAGGAAACACTAGTCCAGAATGAAAAACATCCTCAGATCATCTGATGCAGCGGCAGCAGCTACAACCAAACCACGGGCATTTGCATGGTCTTTAGGAATCCCCTACCTCCCCCACCCCCACCCCCACCCCCACCCCACCCCCTGCCATGTGGAGGGCGTGGTCCAGTCTCTCCTGAACTCAGATTATGCTCTTGGAATCCATGCCATGTAATTCCACGTGGCTTTGAGTTTATCTTCATCTTCATTGTGGCTATCAAGGACCACGCATGTGCAAAGGTGTATACACACACACACACACACACACACACACACACACACACACAAATACACCCTGCACTGTCCAATCATGCATATGCCAGATACGTCCTCCACCCAGTTTAATCCTCATTAATTGAACATTTAAGAGAGCATTGAAATGTTCCTTTGGTGTGTGTGTGTGTGTGTGTGTGTGTGTGTGTGTGTGCACTATCAGTGCCATGACTACCTTTATTAGGCTAAGCAGATAATATTTGACTTAGCAAGTAGCCCTGCAATGTTAATGTCCCTTTATTTCTCCCCTCCCACATCCATATAACTAAGAGCCACTTCCTTATGCCCAAACATCATTTTAGATTACCCATCATTGTTCTTGCCCCTTCAAAAGCTTATCCTTACTTACACTTTCAAAGTCAGAGCCACCTCAAGAGTATTGGTGGTGCTCTGGCTGGGTCATCACCAGCTTCTATTGCTGCCTCCCCCATCTGCTTTTCTAATGAGTCCAGGGGCCTGAGGACTCCCCCAAACCTCCAAGTTAATCTAGTGGCTAGCTGACGGCGACAAGGATGCTTTTAACGTTGACTTTCTGGTTTCCTAAGATATTCAGTCCAGTAAAGTACGGAAGACCACAGACTCAGCGCCTGCCGCAGTTTCAGTCCCTCTGCCTCTTAGAGATTTGGCTCTTCCATATCATCACCATACGTGATGCCACACTTCAGTCGGGGTCTAGATTGCTTCAGTTGGGGTCAAGATTGCCAGTAAGAATTTTGTAGCTTATGAGTAAATCCTTTCATACCCATGACCTACTCCATGAGCTCATGAGTATTTTGGAATAGGAGAGGCATGTGCAATCCGATGTGTTTTTCAGACTTCAGGACTGATAGCTGAGGGGGACACAAGGTGTACTCAGAATGATCAGGTCTGTGAGTATTGGACCTGGACTTCAGGCACTAAGACTGACTCCATTGCATCATGGCCCCTGGGAGAAGGGTCCATGTCTCACTAATCTTCATGTTATCCAGGCCCTTTGGATGGTACTCAGATAACTCAGGCCCTCCTCAGGGTTGTTCCAGAGAGACGTGAAACGTATCGTAGCATCCCCTTGAAAGCCATCAAGCCCTGCAGCAAGTGCTAGGATCCATCCCTTTTCTCTACCTGGCAACAGAATCAGTCTACAGCATCTTCATCAGTGCAGAAATACACCCTCTGAGGGTAGATCGGTCCCTCACCAGTGGCTTGGTCCCAGAGCAGGCTGGGTCTATTTAATTCAATCATGAAGAGAGAGAGTCATGATTTTTTTTCTCTCTAGAATGCTTTCATTTTTTTTTTTTTAAATCTCAATGATTTAAAAAACCCAGTAGTTCATACTGAGTCCAAGGTCGTGCACAGGTTGGGCAAGCATACTGCTGAACAATGTCCTCACCCCTCAACTCAGTTCGTGACCAACCACTCTCTCCCTAGTGATGTTTATTAACTGTTTTTTTGTTTGTTTGTTTGTTTGTTTTTTCCGTTACTGAGGAAAGGCCCCAGTTTCGGTAGCTTAGAAGACAGAGTTGGTGCTTACCACAATGTGGGACATGGCTCTACTTAATTAATTATAAGCAGCTCCATTAATCAGGCTGTGAGAGATAGCTTACGGCCATCAGGGTTCCTGCACAGAGAGTTTTTAAAGGAGGAGACTAGATGGGAGCATCCCACAGACTCCACTCTGAGACGCCCTATCAAATAAGGCTGCAATTTGTTCAAGGGAGGGGATCTGCAAGGAGAGAGGGGAAGAGAAACTGTGATCAGAATATATGTTATGAAAGAAATTTATTTTCAATAAAAATTAAAGATCCTAATAACTTCGAGGTGGGAGGAGAAGCAAGCAGGCGGGTGGGCAGGCGAGCAGGCAGGTGACGCAGGCAGACAAGACAACTGAGCAAGCCACAAGGAGCAAGCTAGTAAGTAGCACTTCTTCATGGCTCTCATTCAGTCTTGTCCTGCTTCCAGATTTCTGCCTTGACTTCCCTTCATGGCAGATTATCAGCTGGAAGTGTAAGACAAAATAAACCCTTTCCTCCCCTAGTTGCGTTTGGTCATGGTGTTTTATCATAGCAGCAGAAGCACTAGCTAAGACATCTGTTTATGCATTTGTTGGGGGGGGGCAATGCTGTAGCTGGTCTATGCTACTTTGTGGGTTCTTTCCCCCACCCTTTATCCTGTCCCAGGTTTCACCCCCTAACACAAGATAGGAGAGAAACAAGGATAGAGGGGAGAGAAGAATTAGAAAAGTCCCTGAATCTAGTTTTTTTCCCTTTTGTTTCGTCTTTGACCACAGCTACTAACAAAGTACAACGAACCTCCCTAAATGACCAACAATGCCAGATTTACACTCCACCCCACCTCTTGGGGCCCTAGCATTTATATACCCTCAGAAAAGTTCAAACATCACCCAGTTGCAGGAATTATCTGCAGCTGGCAGAACCACACCCCTGCTAAAGCAGGAGGCAAATCACAGTCAGGTGCTTTGGCAGCAGGAAGCAGCCCCACATCCCCAAACCTGGGATTAGAATGAGAACACATTCTTACAGTGTTTCTGTTTTCTTTTTTAAAGAAACTAAAATTGTTACTATAGGGTGTGTCTGTGGGGAGGTCGGAGGACAGCTTGCAGGACTCAGCTCTCTTAGCCTCTGAGTCCTGAGGGTTGAACTCGGGTTGTCATGTTCAGTGGCAGGCTCCTTTATCTGTTAAGCCTTCTTGACAGTCCCCTATCCTCTCTCCAGTCTTCTCTGACGTGCTTCTAGTCCAGACTCTTAGGATGACATCATGAGCCAGTGCCCCACCCTGGATGCAGATGTCTGTTGCTATGTCGGATATAGTAACTTGTTATTTGTTACACTAGTAACAAGTGTGTCTTTCTGGCTATCACCTTGACAGCTAATCAGTGGGATGTAATCCTGTTGGAATCGCCTTAGAATCACCTTTTAAATGCATCTAAAACTAGCGTGAAACCTGCTTTTGTATTCTCTTACACTCTAGGCATGTGTTACGTCATACCCATCAGGTTGTGCAGTAAGATATGTTTTCCTGTTAAAAGTAAAATGACAGGTAGTTAGATGTGCTGTACCTGGCATTTATTCTTAGGCCTCATAAAAGCTTATAACTAATCTTCTAAGTTATCATTAGTCTTAAGCTGGATACCCAGCTCTGCAAATTGAATGAACATCTCTTACTGACAGAGAGATGAGGCTTGAAGACAGATCTCCAAAGAGGTCAGGGGAGCTGGGGTGGTGCAACCTTGGCTAAGAACTTAGCCATAGTCGGGCACATGCTCAGTTGGGCTACTGGGCAGTGGCATGGTTTGGGGCCAGGTGCCTTCTGCTTTCTGAGCCTTAGTTCCTCATTTGCAAAGTGGAAAGAAGAACCCTGTGAGTTTGTGAGGACTCGTGAGCAACAAAGCTCTCCACACACGTGCGTTGAGGAAGCACTTAAGAAAACCCCACCCTCTGAACATTTCTTTCCCTTCTAGGCCTATGTAGATAGCTGATATCTTTGGTTGAATTAACGTACCCTGGAATTTAGCCTCGTGCGCTGTTTCTCCAGGGCCAGAGCTTGGTTATTTTCTGCTTCTAGCAAGCAGGAGCAGGAGGGAAGCGTCTTGCACACAATGACTCGCCATCTATTATTTACCAAGTGTTCTTTCTCTGGTGGCAGTGTCCAGTGGGGTGGCTGGGCTATTCCTTTCTGGCCCGTCTCTGGCCCATTCTGTTCAGATAACAGCCTCCCTATAAGTGGCCCCCTATCTGTGAGGCTCACCTTCATCAATAATGGGCCCCTGTTTTTCCTTGAAGACGGACCCCACCATCAGGGCCTTCAGGGAGGCCTTGGACTCATTCTCTATGCTACCATTTCATGGGGAGTCACTGTCAGTCTTTCTTATGTATTATACCGATGCTCACCCTCGAATCCAAGCATTGTGAGATCAGAAATACAATCCACTTTATCTCCTTTAAATTCCCAATGTGAGGTGATAACACCCTAAAAATAGATAAAGTTAGTCCTCAATAGTGAGAAGAATCTTTATATACATATATGTGAAAAATGACACAGATGAAGGGTGAGTTGGGTCACTGCATAAGAGCCCTGGCTGGGCAAGAATGCAGAGCTGAGTTCAGATCCCAGCACCCGTATAAAAAACTGGATGTGGTCATGCATGCCTCTAACCCCAGCAACGTGTGGAGCAGAGACAGGAGGATGCCTGCTGCTTAATGGCTGCCAGCCTTGCTCCAGGTTCAGTGAGAGATCCTGTCTTGAGGCAATAAGACAGCAATAGAGCAGGTTGTCTGACATTTCCGTGTGGCCCACATGTATGTGCACATTGGTGTGCATACCCTCCTCAATGTGCGCACATACCACACACACATATTTTATACTTACATGCATACATACATGTCATTGTTTCTGTGGTAAAACACCATGACCAAAAGCAAATATGAAAGTGACCCTAACTAAGATTCCTAGCAATGGGGGATGTGGAGCCTGAAACGGCCATCTCCTGTAACCAGGCGAGATTTCCAATAGGGGGATTTGGATACCAACCTAGCCATAAAAGCTTTGACCTACAATTTGTACTGAATACAAGATGTGCAGGGGTAAAAGATGGAGTACAATCTGAGGGAAGGACCAAACATGGACTGGCCCAGCTTGAGACCCATGCCACGAGAGGAGCCCACTCCTGACACTGTTAATAATATTCTGCTATACTTGCATACCAGAGCCTAGCATAACATGTCACTGGAGATGCTTCATCTAGCTACTGATGGAAACGGATGCAGAGACCCGCAGCCAGACATTAGGCAGAGCTTGGGGATCCTGTGGAATATGGGGAAGGATTGAAGGAACCAGAGGGGTCTAGGACATCACACACACACACACACACACACACAAAACCCTACAGAATAATCTAACCTGGCCCCAAAGGGGTTCACAGAGATCGAACTGCCAACCAGAGATCATTCACGGGACTGACCTAGACCTTCTGCACATATGTCACAGTTGTGCAGCTGGGTCTTCATGTGGAACTCCTCACAGCAGGAGCAGGGGCCGTCTCTGACTCTGTTGCCTGCCTTTGGATCCCTTTCCCCTAAGTGGACTGCCTTCTCTAGTCTCAATAGAAGATTAATCTAGTCTTACTGTGATTTGATATGCCAAGGCCAGTTGATATCCATGGGAGGTCTCCTCTCTTCTGAGAAGGAGGGGTGGGGAGAGGTGGAGATGGGGGGGGCAGGGAGAGGGAGGGACTGAGAGAGGAACCCACAATCCAGATAAGTAACTTAGTTAATAAAATATTCCTTTTAAAAAGCAAGTTGAAGAGGACAGTGTTTATGTTTCTTACACTTCCACATCATAGTCCATCACTGAGGGCAGTCAGAGCAGGAACTGCATCAGGGAGGAACCTGGAGGCAAGAGCTGATGCGGAGGCCATGGAGGGATGCTGCTTATCAGTTTGCTCCTCGTGGCTTGCTCAGCCTGCTTTCCTAGAGAGCTCAGGACCACCAGCCCAGGGTGGGACTACCACGCCAGTCACTAATTAAGAAAATGGCCTTGCCTCTATATAACTCCGTTTTATGGAGGTATTTTTCTCACTCGAGGCTTCCCCATCTCTAATAGACTGTAGCTTGTGTCAAGCTGACATCAAACTAGCAAGCACACGTCCACATGCATCCCCATGTGCAATGAGGAATAAATATGCACTTAGTAAAGAATGGCATGGAATTAAAATGTAGAGATCTCAATGAGGATGAGACCATCTAAAAGCTTCCTTAGGGGAGCAAGGGGAGCTGTAAGGAAATGGCAAGGGTTGAAGAGACTGTATTACATCATAGAATAGGCCCAAGCCCACGATAGGCCCATAAATACCACCTCTTAACGACTGCAGCAAACTTTATTAGCTGCAGATGCTCAAGAGCAGAGAGCTGACGTGACTGGCCCCGGACTACCAAGTTAATAGACAGCGGAGCCGAATCCCTAACCTGTTCGTCGAGTCCTGTGTTTGTTTTATTCCCAGCTACTCGTCAAATTTCCAACGCATGCTTCTCGGGTTGGCTGGAATGTATCAGACAGTCCCACAAGAGGAAGTAAAGGAAGCACATTTTCTGTGTGAAACGGCAAATGATCTCAGAAAGTCGTTTCATTCGGAAGAGCTGGCTAATCATCTTCCTCAGAGAGCATTAATGATGCATTAGACGTGGCTCATCATAAGGGTGGCGATGACTTCCATCTTCCTCTCAAGGCAACATCCAAGTGGGTGGTGGGCAATATAGTTCCCAGTGTCTTCCTGTCTCACAGCATCAGAGGGCCAAAAGAAAATACGATCAACTCTGTTTACTAACAGCTTTGATAACTCTTCATGTACAAACAATCTGGGGCCCATTGGGTCCTGTAACCCTCTTGAGCCTTGAGTTTTTATTGGCTCTCCTTCACTTCTTTCTTGTTTCCTGATGACTTTTAGAGACACCTGTCTTTTATCACCACAACTGCTGAGAACCCAGATCTTTGAACAGATCTGATGTCGTGAGATGAAGTATAATGCTCTGATGTTGAAATTGTGAGCCAACTCAAGTTAGTTGCTTTTTCAGGGCCCAGTAGATGTTGCTATGATGTCCTTAAAATCTTGACCTATCCCAGTGCACTCTTTGGAGTTGTCTCTTACAACCTGGGGTGTCCAGGACAGTTTGGGAACAGTGGTAGCAGACCAAGACATGACATGATATTAGCTTGTGGTAGAACTGTGTCGAGGAATTGGAGAGGCATGGTAAATTCTGAGACAATATTTCAAGTTTGAAACATTGGAAGCAGACAGAACTCATTTGAAAATGTTGATCAAGGGGCAGGAGGGATAGCTCAGTGGGAGAAGAGCTTGCTGTGCAAACGTGACAACCCGAGTTTGTTCCTCAGAACCCTTATGAAAAAACAAGACAATGTGATATGTGCTTGTGGCACAGGTGCTGAGGAGAGAGGCACAGATGGACTGCTGGAGCTCTCTGGCCATCCAGCATAGCCTCATGGGGGAGTTCTAGACCAGGTAGAGACCCTCTCTCACAAAGCAGAAAGGATAGGCAACATCTGAGGAACATAGGGCACCTGTGGTGAACTCTGGCCTCCATGTGTAGTGTATCCACACACGTGTACACACCTTGTACACACACACTAGTACACACTTACCTGCACATACAATTCATACAATTCAAGACCCGTAACCCAATTATACCTGCAAAGATTACTTTTCCAAGTAAGATATCATTTGCAGAGTCTGGGCATCAAGACATGAAGATAGTGAGTTTAGGATATTATTCAAACCTCTGTGCTCAGAGACAGAGATGCATAGGAGAGGGTGGGTTTGTGGGGGCCATCCCACAACTCTTTTAAAGATCAACATTGAGAAGCAGAGAAAAATGGGTCTGAAGTGAAAAGTGAATGTGAAATGGATGCAAAGAGAGAGAAAAAGAGAGGGAGAGGGAGGGGCGGGAAGAGGGAGGAGAGAGAAGGAGAGGGAGAGGGAGAGGGAGAGGGAGAGGGAGAAATAAAGGGACATTTGAGCCCCAAGAGAGATGAAGAAATTAATCTGCTATTTTAAATGGGCCCCTTTACTTTCCAGCTAAGAATATTAAGACAAAACAGAACATACAAAGGGGTACAGATGTCTGGCTCATCATTGCAAACCTCCCATCTCCTTTAAGAATCCTCTGATGGCAGTTACCCCGACTTTTACAGAAGTGGGGACGGCAGGCAAGCACAGAGAGTCGCAGCAGCATGTCCTGAGTGGTGCCAGATGGTAGACTCCACATCATCTCTGATAGTAAGGACGGCCATGGTTCCTGTACTGAGTAACTGCTGCGCTCTAAGAGTGTTGTACATATTCATCTCTACGATGCTTGGTGTGGTTTTCTTCTTGCTTACCTCCAAAGTTCTCTCCCGGATCCCTCGTCTGCTTTAGTAGGCTTTGTGGGATGGAGGCCCCTCTGACATCTAGCTTACTTAACACTTTCTGCTCTGAAGATGGCACAGCCTGTAGACTTCACTGTGTGCTGGCTCATTTATGTATCAACACCTTAGAAATAATACAGTGCTGTCTCCGGTGCTGTGTCCAATCCAAGCATGCTGTTCTTTAGGAGTCTGAAGACTGTATCCTTCCCACTCCACTCTTTACCTGGGGGAGATTCAAGTGAATAAAAACCATTCACAAATTTGATCTGGTTTTTAAC
Organism: Mus pahari; assembly: GCF_900095145.1. Classification (NCBI taxonomy): domain Eukaryota; kingdom Metazoa; phylum Chordata; class Mammalia; order Rodentia; family Muridae; genus Mus; species Mus pahari. The sequence continues at coordinate 33,622,072 of NC_034609.1, forward strand.
ACCACTGTCAGCCTTTGGTGAGATGTCTGCATCCATCTGAGTGACTATTTGTTTTTGTGTTTGTGTCTTTCTCCCTGCCTGCCTGCCAGTCTATCTGGTGCTAAGAAGATCATTCAGTTCAGGCTTCTCTGATTGTGCTTGTGCATTAGCTGCAGATGCCCCCCGCCCCCGAGAGGAGCTGGAGCCACTGCCTGCTCCCCCTAGCAGACCCAGGAAGCCCTCGGGGGACAGGGGATTGTCTAAGGTCTGAGGCTGAGGTGCCTAGCAACTTTACATAACTCATCTCCTCGCTGGAGGAAGAATAGGCACTTCAATCTTTAACATTGCACGTCCACTGTATCCTTCCGGATGAACACGGTTCTGCCTCTGTTTAAAGCCCATCTCATATCTCATATGTAACCTTTTAAGTCAAATTCACATGACCTGTGGCTGTGTTCATAAAGCAACTTTATTTTTGCCATTTAGTCTCTCTTTGAAGTTTCTTTGTGAGTCAAATGATTTCCCTTCCTGTGGATAAACATAGTCAGAGGCCAAGATATCTCTGGACCCTCTTAGGTGCCCAAACAGTCCCAATAGCATTTAATTGAAAGTTGTGAGCCAGGAGTGGTGGTGCATGCCTGTAATTCCAGCTATTGAGAAGTAGATGCAGAAGAATCAGAAGTTCAAGGTCATCCTTTGCTACATAGTGAGTGCAAGACAAGCCTGGGCTACATGAGACGCTCCCCCCAACCCTCTTAAAAGAATCAAACCCAAAGAAAACAGGAGATAAGCAAACATGTGTGACCTTCTCTCTGACCTTGAACCTGTCGAAGACAGGAAATGTACAGAGGGAAAAGAAACTTGTTTCGTTAGTCAGGGTTCTCTAGAGGAACAGAACTGACTCTCTCTCTCTCTCTCTCTCTCTCTCTCTCTCTCTCTCTCTCTCTCTCTCTGTGTGTGTGTGTGTGTGTGTGTGTGTGTGTGTGCTTGCACGAACGTGCATGAGCAGAGGGGATTTATTAGAACGACTTACAGACTATGCCCAGCTAGTCCGGTAATGGCTTTCTACTGATGGGAAGTCTAAGAATCCAGTAGTTGTTCAGTCCACAAGGCTGGATATCCTGGCTGGCCTCCAGGATGAGTGGAATCCTGAAGACGTAGTTTCTAATGCCAGTGCAGGAATGGCCTCGGGGGCAGGGGAGTGCAACTGGGGAGAACAGACCTAGAACAAGAGTATGGTCAAGAGGCATTCAAAACTATGAAAATCTCTTGAGACCAGAATCTCATCTTGAGACCAGCAGGAATAAAGATCACTCCCTGCCAATTCTGCATGCTCAATGACCCCTACCTCTGTTCTTCTTGGAAGAGTCCTCTAGGCCAAATTACAGGTGTAAGCACCTGGAATCCCTCTTCATGCAAACAAAACATTCCTGGCACCTCAGCCCCAGCCAACAGTGTACACTCTCTCCTACCCAATCCTACCATTCCCCAGAGTTTATATAGCCCTTGTTTCCCCTGAATAGAAAGAGATCTTATTTCATGGAATATTGTCTAAGAAGAGCTGCTTCACTTTCCCACTATAACACTGAAAACCTTCTTGGGAAAGGGGTTCTCCTCAAAGCCCTGTTGTTTTGTCTGGAGGGTTCAAGGATGTCAGGTTTCAGCCATGTCTGAGGAAACCTTCCCTAGTGTCTCCCTCTGACCCTGAACATGCTCAGTATGTGCAAAGAGCTTGCGAGGGATGTCTGCCTTGTTCTTGTTGCAAAAATATCTTTATCTGTTGGAAATTTGCTATTCCATGTGCCAAGCCCCAGTGACTACTTTAACATCATGTTGAGAATTCGTTTGTGCATTTAGTCGGCATCAGGCTCCTGGTAGCGAGGAACTGTCAAGTGCATATTTAAGACCTGGCACATATATATTTTAGCACTCTAAACAGCCATATTAAACAGTAGAAAATTGATTACTGGTTTTAATAATAGAATGTCCAATCCAGCATATCTAAAACCTCATCATTTCAATGTGAAATCAATATTTTTAAATTAGCAAAGAGGTATTTTTTTTCACTCTTCTTTTCCTCCAAGTCTCTATGACCCAAGTTCACATCTAGCCCACCTTCTAGTTAGGGGCAGACACAAGTCAAGAACTCAGTGGCCATAGGAAGCCATAGATGGCCACCAGTGTCAGCTGGGCTGGGCACACTGTTCACAGGGCATAAGTTCCACAGAGTTGATGTCTGTCTTGATGGCTCCTCATCAGTGGTTGATATACAGTAGGTATTTTATATGTAAGACTATGGATTGAGATGCAATAGAAAGAATAAAGGAACCTTTGGGGGGGTTGCAGAATTACTTCCCATAACACTTAGACACTAAACCACCCAGTTCTGCACATAGTTGGTTTGCCAGTACAGTTTGTAATTCATTTCTTCCACAGGCATCCAAAGTCCCTGAAGACAGAGGCTTTTCTGTCTTAACTCTCTCTCTCTCACATCCCCACAGTCCTCCCTGCTTCCGGGTACTGCGGTGTGGGACTTCATGCAGCCAACACGTATTTATGCGATGTTCGTCTCAGACCAGTTACTATTTTAAGTGCAGGGATGGAAATAATGCAGTCTGTGTTGATGGAGCCCACAGGGCGGAAAGAAGCTAACGAAGGTCTGTGAAGGAAATAAATTGGGTGACATGATAGGGTGTGACAGGGGACAGGAGCACTGGGTACTGGAAGAGGAGGGGCCAGTTCTGCAAAGAGCCATCTCCTTATATCTCATCACAGTCCTCCCTGCCCCCTCTGCTGCAGCCTTACTGACCTGACTCTTTCTAGACTAAATCAAACTCAGCTCTGCCCTTAACTCCCTGCTTCTGCTGTGTCCTGCTCTCTCTTTGGCCCACCAGTCACTTTTATCTTCCCACACTTCAGCTTCTGGGCTGTCTTCTCAAAGAAGCCATCCCTTACCACCCTGTCCAGCACCTCTCCGCCCTCCCCCCCCCGTCATAACTCTGTTGACATCATTATGCATAACACCATCTATGACCGTGTGTATATCAGAAGTAAACTTTTGGTGAAACCCTCTTGGCAGTTGTAATCTTTTAGTGCCTAGAATAGTCCCTTGGTGACTAATATTTGGCCAATAATCACTGCTCATTAGCTATGTGTTTTTGGTTTATTTTTTAACCGAATGAGTAAAGAAAGATCACTAGTGAAAAAATCTTTGGGAGGTGTTTTAAGGGCTAATTTAAATACTTGTAAATGAACTTTGGGAAGAACATTACTTTATTTTCTGTCTCCGAAAAGGAAGACGGGCTAATCCATCTAAAAGTTACTCTTTCGGGATGCTATGGGCATCCAGTGTCCTAGGAATTGCTTCCAGTTCCTTCAGCACTTAACTGAAGGGCATTTCTGGACCCCTGGAGGAAGTCAAAGGACCACAGGCTAAACATTCCTGTGGAAATGGGGATCCCGATTGAATCACCGAGAGGCGGGTGTTCGCGGAGATCATGTGTGAAGTGGCTTTGAAGACCCAGGAAAGGTCTGGCTAAGGAAGGCACTGGGCTGGGAGAGAAGCTTGTGGTGCAGGAAACTGTAAAGGAAATCTGTTGGTTCATTACCTCGTGGTTGCTAGGGACGCCCGCCTCCTCCAATCATCGTTCCTCTTACTAGAGTGTGAGCCACACTCTGCGGTTGCTGTGGCAACAGATGGTAACAAGATGGACTCGGGAGTGCAGCAAAAAGTGGCGCGCAAAAAGTGCAGAGACTGTGAGTTGAAACCTAGTTTCATCAGGGAGTGCGGTGTGGAGTTGCCCTGGGATTCTGAGTGTACAGAGGTTACTGGATCTTTCAGTGGTCTCGGGGTGAAAGAGTGGGCTTATGGGGACTGATGAGATGACCCCCTACTTCACCCCGCTGAAGTTATGGGATCTTGGATTTCTGTACTTGGGATTCCTGCCTGGAAGCTCGCTTCTAACTTCAGCTTTGGGCAAATCGCTTTCAGTCTTTCTTCCCTTGGAAAATGGATGGCAGGTCTCGTGCCCCTCCTTCCGCTGTTCCTGCTCCGTTCTCAAAATGACCCCGAAGATCAAATGTGTGGCTAATTATACAAAGGAAAAAATTCCCAAACGTGTTCTTCTTATGCGACCCCGAAACAAAACCGCAACAGTTAACTGCTTCTGTGCCTCTCTGTGAGTGTGCGCAGTTAGGGCTCAGAGAGTGCCCCAGGATTGGGGCAGGGGACCAGGGCTGTGTAGGTCTGTGTTGTCCTCAGAGCCCTGGGTGTGCGCTTGAATTTCTGGAAACTGATTCTGCTTGGGGTTGTTTCGTTTTTATTTCGGAACATTACAAGCGCCAGAGTGTTAATTAGATGATTGTGCTTTAGCTCTTATCTTTACTTAAAGCAATTTGGGCCCCACTCCATGTCTAGTACCACCTGGAGCTTGTCTGGAAGATTGTGGAACAAGAGCTCTATTTTAAACGAGCATAAGCAGTGGAGTCACGGGCGTCCCTGTTAGAACTCAGACCTTAATTAAGATCAGATTCGAAACTAAAAAAAAAAACAAAAAAACAAAAAACAAAAAAATCTCATGCAGGATAACCCAGTCAGCCACAGAAACACCAAAAAGCTTTAAATGTAGAACTCCTTAGGGACATTTTATAAAAAAAAAAAAAATATTAGACTTTCCCCCAGTCACCCTCACAAATCACTGGAGGGCATATGGGCCCATCCACGGAGGAGTCATTGTTCTTCTGTGTTTTGGGGAATCCCAAGTTCACACCAGTTTCTTCCCGGAGAGCATCGCTCATGTGGGGAATCACACCTTGCTTGGCTGGGGGCTGGGAGGTCCGTTTCTTACCATCACACGCTCACACCCCTGTGATTTCTACAGTCTGCACGCCTGTCCCTGCACTAATGTTCCCCAGGACAGTCGGAACCATTGATCTTGCTTTAGGGCCCAGGCTCATGCATGAATGGACCTGCAAAGACAACCATCCAACTGTTTTTAAAGTTACCTGTTTTGTTTTCTGACACTCCTAAGTGTGAGTATAGTGAGCTTCATTGTCTCAGTTGCCCTGAATACTGGTGAATGCTTGGAATGCCAGTTTTAAAAAACTTTTATTATCCTGTTGGGAAAAGAATGGCGAGCTCTTTATTTGTGTTTCCCTGATTGCTAGTCCGATCAAGTAGTCTGTGACTGTTCATTATTGACAAGGCTTTAATGTGAATCTGCTTCCTTTTAAAATGCCCTTTTTCGTATTGATTTCTAGATATCCATTTAGTTCTAGCTGTCAACTTGACACAGCCTAGAATTACCTAAAAAGGGAGTCTCACGATTGGCTTGTGGGCATATCTGTGGGGAATCATCCTGAGCCCACTGTGGGCAGCACCATTCCCTAGGCAGGGGGTCCTGGGATGTTTAAGAAAGCTAGCTAGGCATAAGCCTGCCAGTGAGCCAGCAAGCAATGTTCCTGTATGGATTCTCCTTCAATTATCTGTCTGACTTCTCTCAGCAATGGGTTGTCACCTATAAACTGAAATGAAACCCTCCCTCTGCAAGTTGCTTTTGGTCATGGTATTGTCAAAGCACCAGAAAAAGAAACCAGTGCACTGGGGCCACTGTCCAGACTCAGGATACTAATTCCCTGTGTGTTGCATTGAGATAAAATTAGTATTTCCTCCCTGTACATCGATCATAGCTAGCTAGCTTCAGCTGTCAATTTGGCACAGACCTTCATTTGTCTGGAAAGAAGGAACCACAGCGGAAGAATTGCCTTGATCAGATTGGCCTGTGGGGCATTTTCTTAATCGCTAATTGATGTGGGAGGGGCCTAATCCCCACATGGGCAGTGCTATCCCTAACAGTCATGCAGGCCCTGGCTGTGAAGAAAGCTAGCTGAGCAAGCCAGTAGGTAGCTTTCTCTATGGTTCCTCCTTTCAACCCCTACCCTGCATTCCTTGATGATAGACTTTAGCCTATAGGCCAGATACACCCTTTGTGCCCCCGAAGTTCCTTTGGGTTATAATATTTTATCACAGTCACAGAAACCAAGCTAGGACACTCTTCTTGATCTTTTTTTTTTTTTTTTCATGAAGTTGTGTTTGACCTAAATAACCCATAAATGATAACTGTTCTTTGTGGACCTATGAAACACTAGTAATTATGTCACACGGATTTAAAACCAGGTTTATTGACACATAGCTTGTACTCTAAAACATCTCCCATTTGTCTGTACAATTCCACAAGCTGGCTTCAAAAAGATAAGGTCCGTGTGACAACTCAATCCACCACAGTAAGTATATAGAATTATTTCTAGTCGCTCAGACAATTCTCTCTTGCGTCTTGTTCTAGTTGGCCCTCTTTTTGACAATGATCTGATTTCTGATTCTGTACTCTCCAAATAATAGAATCATAAAATATGTAAAACCCTTCTGTCTGGCTTGCTTTATTTAGCGCACTGTCTGAGGTTTACTGGCGTTGTTGTAACAGTAGGCTATTCCTTTTTATTGCCGAATACTACTCTGTTGAATTGGATATACCACCAGATGATGGGCGTTTGGTTTGCTCCAGGTATCTGGCCATTATGATTACTCACTTACGTGAGTCTGTCACAAACAGTCATCCATGGGTCTCTGGGTTGCTGCATATTATTAATGTTTTAGTAAATGATTTCTGGGTTATACTGTAAATATGTCAATTTTACAAGGTTTTACAAGAGCTACCCAGGTGGCTCTTAAAGTGAGCGTACTGTTTTGCATTTCCACCAGTGTAGAGTTCGAGGTCCACATGTTCTGCAGCCTTGAGGGCTGGGATGATTTGGTTACTTTCAGCCATCCCTGCAGGCGTGACATGCATGCACACCACAGCACGTGCATGGAGGCCAGACAAGAGCTTTCGGGGGTCACTTCTGGTCTTCAGCCTTGGCTTCTGGGCACTAAACCCAGATACTCAGGCTCCCATGGCTCTTCACAGCTGATCCATCTCATCGATTCTCCTGTTCTAATTTCAGTTGGCATTCTTTGAGGTCCACGACACTGAACAACATATACTTGCCGGCTGTTAAACCATTAATACAGATGTTCACTGACCTCCTTTGGTTCATATGATTGGCCTGTATTTTATTTACTTTCTTTTTTAATAGACTCGTAAGAATATGATTTTATGTATTGTTATATATAAAGAGAATTTTGGTTCTGAATTTGTCTAGACTGTGAGTGTGTGTGTGATTGTATATCCAACCAACTCCCAGGATGAACCTAAGTCCTCAGCTAATACAGCCAGAGAAGGGATGTTCAGACCAATCACAGCCATCTTTTTGGACCATTGGTTTATTTTATCAACCACACATATCAACTGCCAGCCTTGCTTTTTAGCACCAACCATAACAAGACTTAGGTTTGGGACCAAATGGCGGCCTTATCTCTTAGCAACCTGACATGGTAACCCTCATGATAGGAAGTGCTCCTCACCCAGGCAAGGCTGAAATGGTTCCAAGGCCATTCTTGTGTCATAGCCAAGAGTCCTGTAGGAAGGGTTTCCAACAGCCCTGCCTGGGCCTGTGCCCTCAGGAGCCCTCAGTGCAGAAATGCACTGCAGTCATTTCTGTGGTTATCTCACGGTGGGCATGGTGCACTCCATATGGTTGGGATGAGACAGGGATGTTTGGCTGGATGATAGACTGAAGGCTCCTTTGCTCAAAGTAGGCCGGGGGTTGGGGAGAGAGAGAGAGAGAGAGAGAGAGAGAGAGAGAGAGAGAGAGAGAG
>NC_034609.1:33629873-33660331 GCF_900095145.1 Mus pahari
AAGAAGAAGAAGAAGAAGAAGAAGAAGAAGAAGAAGAAGAAGAAGAAGAAGAAGAAGAAGAAGAAGAAGAAGAAGAAGAAGAGAGGGGAGGGGAGGGGAGGGGAGAGGAGAGGAGAGGGAGAGAGAGGAGAGAGACTTTGTTGGAAGACCCAATATTGCCAAGATGTTAGCTCTTCCCAATCTGTTTGAGACAGATGGGGTTTCGGGGGGCATTATCAAATGGTAGGTTCCTTAAACTCAGGTTTGTAAGCACTTCTGGTGTTTATTTTCCTGTAAATAAGCAAAGACGCTGGGGCTTGAAGCCACTGGGCGCCCTCTCCTCTCTCTGTCTCTTTCACTCTTTCCCCTCCTGCTCCTCCGTGTGAGTGTGTGTGATGACAGGAGTCAGTTCTCTCCTTCTACCATGTGTGAGTCCTGGGAATCGAACTCAGGTCATCAAACTTGGTGACAAGCTCCTTTACCCACTGAGCCATCTCACTGGCCCTTGATAATTTAGAGATGTCCAGTTTCTAATTTTTCATGGCTGTTTATCAACTTGGTGCTTCAAACTTCGTTAACTCAGAGTTAGTAGGTTTGGAGATAGAATAATTTTTTTAAAATGTTTACATAATGGCGTAGAAGAGTGGGAGGATTTTGGCCCACCTCGTTGGGTGCTCTTCAGGGTTGATACTGTCAGGAAGCAAGTGTCTCCAAATGGACACCCGCCGTTTATGAACTGTAACCCTAAGCTTTAAGATCATCATGGAATGTCACTGTTATAGTAGACTAGGATCCTCCAGAATGGTAGCCAGTGCCTTAGCCATCTCTCCTGCCCTAGGCTGAGCCATCTCTCCTGCCCTAGGCTGAGCCATCTCTCCTGCCCCAGGCTGAGCCATCTCTCCTGCCCCAGGCTGGGCCATCTCTCCTGTCCTAGGCTGGGCCATCTCTCGTACCCTGGACTTACTTTTATATTTAACATCTTCCACACTGTTGTTCCTTCTTGTATCTTTCCACCTGGAGCTATACCACTTTTATTTTTATTTTTTCCTACCTGCAATACACCATTAGGACGGCTTCAAGTACGCTAACTGTATTATCCAGTGTTCTTCAGTTTTCCTGTGGAATAACTAGGTTGACCCTCCTTGGAATACCTGGGGTTTATTGGATCCCCCCCCCCCCGCTTCTGTCCCCTTTCTCATTGTATTTGTCGTGTGTACTCCTCACAATTCTTTTAGCAGTATCCTGTCCTTGGGGCGATGTCCTGTGCTGGTTGGGGAAGCTAGATGCACGCCAAGGAGTTACCATAAAATACATTTCGTTATGATTGATTGCCACTGGTTTGTGTATGTGTCTTATCTTCAAATACCACTTCTGCTTCGGCCTCTCTCCTTTCCTCTCCAGAATGTCAATGGCATGTGTGGGAGGCCTTTCTGAAGTCACCTACACATCTCTTAAGCATCATTCTTATTTTAATCATTAAAATTTTTCTTTAGTTTTGAGAATTTCATACATGTATACAATAAATTATATGGTCATATATATGAGTTCCCCATCTCTTCCTGCAGCTTGCTCTATCTATCTATCTATCTATCTATCTATCTATCTATCTATCTAGATTACCCACTAGGTAGTGCTGCCCATAAGTGCTGGGGCGTGGGGTCACCCACTGGAGCACGGGCCTCTGTGCTTTAACAACTGATTTCCAGCTTGAGATTCAGACAGAATTTCCAACAATCCTTGGAATGGCCCTAAATCTACGCTGAGCTACACATTTATACCAAGGGTCTTTCTTAGCACTGGCACCTAGGAAACAAGACAGTCAGCCTTGAGCAACGCTGCATGCCTTCCCGCTCTGGAAATAAAAAAAAAGCACACCCGCCGCACTGCCACTGCCTCTGCTTCCACCTTTAATAGATGGTAAGGCTAGATGTATGCCAAGGAGTTATCGCAAAGCGAGTTTCCTTACAATTCATTATCAGTGGTCTCTGTGTTTATCTCATGTACCCACATGTGTGTTTATCTCATGTACCCACATGTGTGTTTATCTCATGTACCCACATGCATATGGTTTGTGTGGAAACGTCCCAGGTGAAAAGGGTTTGCGAGTGGAAAAAGTTTAAGGATCCCTGTTTTGTACCACACGGTAGTACAGAGCTCTACACCTTTAAAATCAGGAGTCCTCAGGCTAGGTGTGGGAGGCGTACCTGTGAGCTCAGCACTTGGGAGGGTTAGGTGGGATCCAAAGCTCCTGGGGAGAATGGGCTACCTATGGAGAGCTGTCCGACCAAATAAAGAAGAGACCCTGATTATGTGAGAGTACCCTTGCAGGCCAGAGTTAGAACAGGAGTCACAGTGGTTGTAAGCCACCTGACGTGGGTGCTGGGAACCGAACTCCGGTCCTTTGAAAGAGCAACAAGCATCCTAACTGCCAGTTGCTCTCCAGGCCATGGGGTGGTTATTTTTGCTTTTTTGTGTTTAAAGTGCCACTGCTGGTAAATACATATCAAATGCATTCATTAAAACATTTATTTATTAATGTATGAGTACTCTATTTACATGTACGTCAGATCCCATTATAGATGGTTGTGAGCCACTAAGTGGGGCACAGTGGATAGCACATTGGACTTCTGGACATTCTTATTGTGATTAGGGCTACTTCTTGTTGTTTGGGTTTTGATTATGATTTGTTTAATTTTAACCTGCAGGACTCCCTTTCTTTGTTGAGTTTCACTGGCTTATCTCAGGGTATGGTAGCTCTCTTCATGAACTGTTCATGTTGACAGCAAGCCACTTCATTTCCACAGAAAAAGTATTCATGGGGAGTTCTTTGGTGACTGAGACAGGGCAGGTGTCCAGAGGGATGTGCATCTGTCTGTGCTTGGCACCTGGAGGGACGACCTGTCCAGACTCCCTGTAAAGAAAGCAAGCAAGCAAGCAAGGAAGGAAGGAAGGAAGGAAGGAAGGAAGGCAGGCAGGCAAGGGAAGAAAAGAAGGAAGGAAAGAAGGAAGGAAGGAAGGAAGGAGGGAAAGGAAGGGAAGGAAGAAGGAAGGAAGGAAGGAAGGAAGGAAGGAAAGGAAGGGAAGGAAGAAAGGGAAGGAAGGGAAGGAAGAAGGAAGGAAGAAAGGGAAGGAAGGAAGGAAGGAAGGAAGGAAGGAAGGAAAGCAAGGAAGGAAGGAAGGAAGGAAGGAAAGGAAAGGAAGGGAAGGAAGAAGGAAGGAAGGGAAGGAAGGGAAGGAAGAAAGGGAAGGAAGGGAAGGAAGAAGGAAGGAAGGAAAGAAGGAAGGAAGAAAGAAGGAAGGAAAGAGAGAAAGGGGGGAGGGAGGGAGAGAGGGAGAGAGAGAGGAGGGAGATCTGGATACAGCTCACAGATGGTATGATTTGGTCATGAGTTAGAGAGCTGGCTGGTGACTTCAGTGTCCCAGGCACATTTATTTTGTAACCTCTCTCCTCACATCAGTGCCACTGAGACATCATTTGTGCTCAGCTGGGGATGGTAAGGCAGAACAGGTTGACTCTCGTCCTAATCCACCTTCCAGGCGAGCTCTCCTGCCAGTCTGCACACTTTGGATGGGACTCAGCCTTAACACCTTCCCTGAGCCCTGCAAGGCAGCCACCAACAGAGCTCTCTGTCCCCTTGTCTACCATATGACCCCACAGCAGTATCTGCAAGGTCTCCTTACCCGTAGTGTGTTAGTTACATGTTGGCCTGGTTTATTCCTTGTGGTCTTTTTTTTTTTTTAGCTCTTTGACACTTGAGGGAGGATTTAAAAGGTCTTGCTTTGTTTCTACCTGAGACAAGTAATCCTGACTGCCCTAGAACTAACTCTGTACTGAGACTAGCCTTGAACTGTTCATCTTTCTTGTCCACACCTCCTGAATGTAGGGATTCTGGCTTCCTTCAGTGAGGTAGGCCATCGTTCAAGGCGATGTTTTATTTTAAAATGTTTGTAGTTTGTGTGTATGTGAGTGGGTCTTTTCCTGCATGTAAACCAATATAACCATGTGCATGCTTAATGCTTGTGGAGGTCAGGGGAGAGGTGTTGATGCCCTGGAACTGGAGTTACTGATGGTTGGGGGCTACCATGAGAATTATGCTTAGCGTTATGTTTATCTTTTAGCACTGTAGCTTACATGTTTTGTGAAAAATACTGCAGAAACATAAAACATGAAAGACATTCCTCTCCAGCTCTCAAGCCCAGTCCCCGGGAGTAACCAAACGTATTTACTTATGCATTGTATGATTTACTGAGAGCATCCAAGTAAGTGTTGTTTGTTTGTTTTTGAGACAGGGTCCTTCTGTGTAGCCCCAGCTGACCTTGAACTCAGTAAGGAGACCAGAATAACCTGCACTCACAATGGGTCACGTGCCTCTGCCTCCCAAGTGCTGTAGTAACCATATCTAGCTTCAGAGTTCATCTCACATTTGGATGCATTGACCATTTTCATGAGCGATGAAGCTGGAAACACGAAGGGTTTCTGAATGCCAGCTGGGGAATAGACGCGCATACACAGGGAGCTGTTTTCTGCTCGTGTAAAATGGGTACACTCTCTCCGCTGTCACACTTAGTGGCTTGAACATTAAAAGCTTGCCCGAAAAGCTCTTCAAACAGTGGTGCTTGGAAGGTACACAGTGTGGACGGCCTTACATCATTGTTTGGTGACGTTAGAGCAGTCTCTCTGGCTGTGTGAGAATGGTCCTCGCATTCATCAGCAGGAAGAGGTAATGTCACTGAACACTCAGCATCATGGGCACCCGGCATAGTTTTGAGACTGTTCCTCCAATCATCCAAAATATGAAAACTCTCCTCTAGCTTGAAAGCAGCCCTCATGGCTGGTTAGCTTTTGAAGGGATGTTTTCATTGGTCTACATTTGGCCTAGGGACTCTTTATCCTGGGTATATGGATTCTGGCTTCACATGCCTCTTTAAGGGGGTTAGTGTCCCTAACCTCCTTCATTGGATACCCACTGGGACTTGGACCACCAAGGTTAAAGGTCATCACCATGCCTACTCTTGAATGCAGCAGACGATAATCCACCCCATCAGCCACATCACCATCACCAAAAGTGAAGGAAGGAGTGATGACCCTTTCCTGGGAGCAAACTCTTCCTCTGCTTCCTCGTTAGCGTGTCAGAAGCACTCAGCATCCAGCTCTTCATAGAGATGGGGTTTGAAATGAGGCAGGAGGAATTGTAGGATCGTGGTGGGGAGATTTCAGGTTGCACAGAGGAGGAGATGTAAGGAATTGATCTGGTGCAGGATTCCACTGGTTTAATTTGAAAAATCAAACCGTGCAGCCTTTTCATTTCTTTGAGGATTTAAGTTCTTTAGTCCTTTGGATTTTTTTTTTTTTTTTTTTTAAGGCTCGTATTTATCGCTGGAGATAGTGGGGAAGGGAAGTGGACTTAAAAGTGCTCTGGTCTGATTAAAAAGCTTGTGGGGGGAAGTCTGATATTGTTAATGTGGTGGTCTTCAGCTTAAATCCATTGCCAAAGGGGCTACTGGGTTGTGTGTGTGTGGGGGGGGAAGAAAGCTGTGTGAAATCTCTCACAATGTCACCCGCAGATCATAAACACTGACATTTTTCTTTGAATGCGGTTTTAATAAGAATCTAAAACATGCTGGGTAGAAGATAGGATGGTGATCTGACTCTGTCGGCATCTTGTGTTTATTTGCTTAACCTGATATCCTGAGCACCTTTGCCGGGTTCCAAGTTTAGTGCCATGTTGTTGTTGTTGTTGTTGTTGTTGTTGTTGATGATGATGATAATGATACTTCCTTCCCTCTTTTTATTCATCCTCCTCCTCCTCATCATTATTATTATTATTTTTACTATTAATAATAAACAAATCACCCAATTTTTCAGCAGTGGCGTGGAGAAATCTCCAATTAAAATAAATGTCCAGGTTGAGCTGTTTCATACCTGAAAACAATTCCCAGCATAGCTTTTAAAATAATGACAGCAAGACAAACATGACAACCAATACCAGGAAAGCAGAAGTCGGAATTTGTGAATGCCAAAGACAAGTCTCCTTGCACTATGGAATGCGCCTGGTAGTTAATTATGGGTGGCACGTGTCTTGGGAAGCTGCCAGGATTTGGTGGGAAGTGGAAAGAAAGGGCTCCCACCCGCCTCATCGCTCCTCTAATCCCCTTTACTCTCAGGGAATTCAGCTTTAATAAAAAGGAATAACCAGAGGATGTAATCGAAGAACACTAATTAATAATTCGAGCTCTTCCTGAATGAGGTTCTGCAATAAATCGTAGGCTGTCAGCTGCCAAACCATGTAATGTTGCAGAGAGAGAAGGGGCAGTACTCTCTTCCACAATGTGGCTCGTTACGTTGGAACTGTTGGTGGCAGGGAACTTGGTGTTGGCTAATCACTTGTGTTTTTACATCGCTGTTTGTCATCACAATTAAACAGATGGTTTTGAAAAAGCTAGTGTGTCCTTGATAATTAAAACCACAGCAAGTCGCTTTTTCCTCCCCCTAACATACAATTACACTGAATAGAATCACATCGCTCAGGGCTTCTTCAGAAGAAAGGGTCTTCACGGGCACACGATTAGTGCTCTACACCAAGCCCTGGCATCCCGACCTCTTACAAAGCCTGGAGCTTTGCAGCTGGCCGAGGGGGCTTTCAAGCAAACACGGGTCACCCCTCCTCTGCTCTCTCCCCAAATCTTATCCCTGCCATGTATGGATTCATGACTATATTTTACAATGGGATCTTAGGAAGACTCAAGACCATTGAGTGCATTGTGTTTATGACAGCTGAACTCTGGGAGCTCTGCCAGTACGTGACTTACGTGGAAGTCCTCAGGGGTATGAGAAAAGCCATCCTGTTTTTCTTACTTAGAAAACTAATATGGATGTCTCTTTGCTTTAAAGGGGGTGGGGGATGGGAAACCTTTCATTTCTCAGTGTGTTATTTTTTTCATTACTATAACAAATGCATGGGGTAAGTCATCTTAAAATGTAGAAAGGTTCATTGTCGTTGTTGTTGTTGTTGGTGGTGGTGGTTTTTTTGACCTATGGTTTTGGAGGTTTCAGTCCATGACAGATTGACTATGTTGCTTTGGTCTTCAGTGGTATAGCTCAGGAGTGTGTGATGAAATTCTCACCTTATTTATTGAACCCTACCACAATATGTTAGGGGTTTTTTTTCTTCAGAAAAGATTCCTCACCCCCAAGAAGTATTTAAGCAGTTGAGCTGTGACCCCCGGTCCCTCCCTTGAACTCAACCTTGGTAGTGTGCACCACAGAGCCCTGCAGTTGGAGGCTGCCGAGGTCTATTCACAGATGAAATTTTGGGAGTGTGTTTTGTTTGCCTGAGCATAAATACGCCCAAGCATGCGATCGATACTTTTAGGTCCAGGCTTTTGTGCCTACTGGTAAGCAGTCATTTGCCGGGGCAATTAACCATCTGCACTTTATTATCAGAGAGCAGCTGGCTAACGATGCTCAGTGCCACGGGGCAGGTTCAGCTTCTCATCTGCACAAGAACTGTATTCACAGCAAAGGACATTGACCTTTAAAGCTGAGTTTTTAAATTTAACCAGGTCCCCCAGAGATCACCACACATGAGGTTTCATTGTGTTTCAATCTGAGGTGAGATTCAAATGTGGGCCGTGGGATTCCTGTTTTGGGCAGAGCGGGTTAACACAGAACAGTAGAATAGGTCAGTAATTATCAGCCAGGAACAAAGGAGACCCCTCCTGCTCAGTCTACGTTATTATGGAGCCTTGCTTTGGAGAATAGTTATAGGTGTGGTTAGCCCTGGACTTGTTTGATGGCAACCTGGAGCAACGCTTAAATGGGACCAGTTTGTGTGTCCCACCAATTCCCATGGCACTTGCGAGAACTTTTGTCTGTTATTCTTGTGACTTACTAGGATTGAAGGGTTAACAGCCTAATATTGGCAAGGAGAACTTTCAGGTTTATCACAGATCAGATTAACAGCCTGCACTGATCCATGGATAGCAAGTGTCCTTTAACTGGGGACTTTCACGAACCTGTCAATTGAACCTACAGCATCATTTAATCTGTAAGCCTTCACTGTGTTTGATTCTGGAGCATTTCTGCCCCAGTGTGCTCTTGGGGGAAAACATCTTACTTGCCCATGGAGTCTGGACTCCAGTTCTTCCAAAACTAGCATACCTATTTGAAATATTTCTACCAGGAACCTACTTTAGACCTAATGAATTAGCATCTGGGGTAGGAATTGGGGCTCTTGAAGTAAGGCCACCTTAGGACAAAGTAAGTTAGATAATTTCAAGGGTGTGTTCTAAGTTCTGAGAAAGGTTTAATTTTAATATGAAGTCTCTTTAGAATTTCGGTTGTGAAATATAACATACATGTGAGCATATGAAACATTCATAGATACAGACATACACATGTATGAATACATGCATATACGTGCATAACTTGACAACAGTTAAGAAGGGCTCAAAGGTGCAACTTTCACCTGGTCCTAAATTAAGTTGATACTATGCCAGAAATATGTTTTTTTTTTTTTTAAAATAATTTATTTATTTTAATGTGTACTGTGGGCACGCATTTCCCATAGAGGCCGAAAGGGGGGGATCATATCCCTACGAGTTGGAGTTGCAGGTGGTTGAAAGATGGCAGATGTGGATGGTGGAAACCAAACTGAGGTTCTCTGGGAAAGGGGCAAGCACTCCCGTCCACTGTATTAGTCACTTTTTTCATTGCTATAATAAAAAGCCACGAGGCAACTAACAGAAGAAAAGCGTTTAATGTAAAAGTGTTTACAGTTTCAGATGATTAGGGAGTCCGTGACAGAGTGGAGCCATGGTGGCAGGCAGCCGGAAGAGCATCGGAGAGAACTCGCATCTCACCAGCACTAAGCAGAGAGCGCTAACCGGGAACTGGCACAAGTCTTTTGAAAACCTCAAAGCCCGCCCCCAGTGACACATCTCCTCCATCACGGCCAGACCTTTCAATCCTTCCCAAACAGTTCTACCAACTGGCGACCACATGTTACATCCCGAGAGCCTATGAGGCCAGTTCTTATCCACATCACCACAGTCACTCTGTTTGTAGCCATCTCTGCAATGCAGGTAGTGCAGAAATATTTCCCTCTCTCTCCCTCACCTCGGAGATCACTGCTTTCCTGGCCCATGTGTCTGTTAGTGTTGATTTCTCTTACGGCTCTGTTCTTATGTATACAGTCCTGAGAACAGGGTTCCATTTTCCCTCCCCTTGAGCATTGTGTAAACCGGAATCACGGAGTGCATGCGTATTTTTGGTTGATTCTTCTTTTTCTCAACTTCCTGTAAAATTCCTGCATTTGTTGATCAGCTGCATCTTCTCTATGGATGAATGTGGTCCAGAAGCACCACACATTGTTCTGTGTTTTGTCATAAAAGACACAGGTGGTTCCCAGTACATCAGTATAAAAGAAGTACTGCTGCGGGCAGATTTGTTCAGCATCTGTAGCATATACATACATTTCACTGGATTCTGGGCCAGGGCAAAATCCCTGGGTCATAAAACCCTTAAATTTACTAGGTAAATTTTTGTTTTGTTTTGTTTTGTTTTTCGAGACAGGGTTTCTCTGTATAGCCCTGGCTGACCTGGAACTCACTTTGTAGACCAGGCTGGCCTCAAACTCAGAAATCCCCCTGCTTCTGCCTCCCGAGTGCTGGGATTAAAGGCATGCGCCACCACTGCCCGGCCCTACCTTTCAATTCTTATTCACTGTCTCTGGTTGTGTTTTGGAATCATCAGACTCAAATTTTGCTGCCCTAGTAAATATGTAGTGGCATATTATAATTGTAGTTGTGTTTTCTTGAAGACTGATAAAGTCCATCAAGTTTCATATATTTATTAGTCATTTGAATTGGTCTTTTGCCTGCCTTTCCCCCTACTGAATGCATTTTTTAAAAATGCTCTTTTATGGGAGCTCTTTAAACATTCTGGACCCGAGGGAGGTTGTGTTGTTATGTGTTGCGAACACTTCCCATTTGAGGAGGCCTGACTTCCCATCCTTTATGCAGAGTCTTTCGGTAAGATGGGATTGAACCAGAAGTTCCAAGTTGAAGTCACAGAGCTCTGTGGGTGTTGCTTTGTGTTAGTGCTGCTTTGGATTCATGTGTAGTGCTCCTCATTGTTAGTGAAGGACTCCTTCCACGTCACCTTCTGAACAGTTTCCGTGTGGCCTTTCCCCTTCAAAGTGATGTTCTGCCATGAGTTACGCGTACAGTTTAAGAGTCTTTTGAAACCCTGTCTCAAAAAGCAAACTGGAGAGTAACTGTGAAACACTGCTGGCATTCACTTGTGGCTTCCATAGCTTGCACGAGAGCGTGCCCACGCACACCCACACCCCTGAAATACACAATAATTTCTTGGCACCATCATGTGTCAGTCACTTCCTAGCAAGCTCCGACTCTCCCTTTAACAGCTGGTTTTCTGCAAAGCTCTGTGTAACATGTGTAACATGGGTTCTCTCTCAGAGGTCACTGGCTTTTCTTTTTTTTTTTTCTTTTAAAGATTTATTTATTTAGTATATGTAAGTACACTGTAGCTGTCTTCAGACACTCCAGAAGAGGGAGTCAGATCTCACTAAGGATGGTTGTGAGCCACCATGTGGTTGCTGGGATTTGAACTCTGCACCTTTGGAAGAGCAGTCGGGTGTTCTTGCCCTCTGAGCCATCTCACCAGCCTGGTCACTGGCTTTTCATTCAAGTTTATTGCTTAGTGTGCTTTTAAGTCATGTAAGGAGTCAGTCATTTTCCCATTGAGACTCCATAAACAGATTTTCATTGTTTTGTGCCTTTCATGTAACTACAATGTAACACTTCCCTGAGCTTTCTGTAAACTGGGGTTGGCTCTAAAGGCTCTATCAAATTTCCAGTTGGTCTTTTTTTTTTTTTTTTTTCAGAAGAATAATCTAACATGTTTACCTCCTATCTGCTCACATCATGTTAATGATCTTAAGATCGATTATGGGGCTCCAGTGTTGCCAGCCTGGTCGCGAAGTGTTTCCTTGAGTCTGGTGGGAGTGCCCTGTGATGCTTTTAAGAACTGCCAGTTTGGGAGGGGGGGCATTTCACCTAGAATTTTTCTATATAGAATGACTATTTTTTTGTCATTTACTATGTTCCTCTATGAAATATATGCCAACAGGATGAAAGTAATGAGTTCCTGGCTCCCTGTCTGCCTTTGTCTTTCTTGCACACATTTAGGAACTTAGTTTCTTTGTGAACCTGCATCTGCGTATATTCGAGATGCCCAGTTTTGGCCAAGAGAACTCTGTTGAAGTCAGGTTGACCTCAATGCCCCTTTGAGTGGTTTTGGTTGTTGTTGTTGTTGCAGTTTTATAGTTTTGTTTTTATTTATATCTGTCTGAAGATGCCAACGGAAACCAGAAGAGAGCAGTGGATCCCCTGAGGCTGCAGTTACAGGTGGGTTTTGAGCCCCACAGTGTGGGTGTTGAGACCTGAACTTTTGTGTTCTGTAAGAGCAGTATCTGATTTTAATTCTGAGCAATCTCTCTGCAGCTCCTGCAGTTTTTCAAAGAAAAATATAATTAATTCATTTCCCCTTTCCCTTGCCTCTAATCACTCTCGTGCCCCTCCTTTTGCTCCCCTTTCTTTAATAGTTATCATTACATATATGTGCGTTACACATAAATGCAAGCTGCTGAGTCCCCTGGCTGTCATTTGTCTTTATATGTCTCCAGGACTGGCCACTGCTATTGGCTAACAAGTTAGACAGCTTATCTATCCTTGGGGAGGATTGATTACCCCTCTCCCAGCAGTTATTTGTCTATAGCTCTTTATCTAGGGGTAGGGGACCCCTGAGAGCACCCCTTCTGTGTTAGCATGTCCATGGCTGTTGTCATTATTCAGGACTTATTTAAACAGTGTCCTGGTTGACTTTTTGTCAACTTGACACAAGGTAGAGTTAGTTATATGAGAGGAAGGAGCCACAGTTGAGAAAATGCCTCCATGAGATTAGCCTGGAGGAAAGCCTATGGAGGAAACGCCCTTAAATTAGGGAGGGACAGCCTAGGGTGGGTGGTGCCACCCCTGGGCAGGTAGTCCTGGGTTCTATGAGAAAGCACACTGAGCAGGCCATGGGGAGCAAGCTAGTAAGCAGCACCCCTCGGCTTCATTTTCTGCCTCCAGGTTTCTGGCCTGCCCTGAGTTCCTGCCCTGACTTCCTTTGGTGATGGACTGCGAGTTGAAACTGTACAATAAAATAAATCCCCTCCCCTCCAAGTTGCTACTGGACATGGTGTTTCAACACAACACTAGAAACCCTAATCAAGACAGGCAGTGGTGACAGTCTACCCCCACCTCCCACAAACCCCTGCATTCTCCATAGCTCCTGATGGCTTTCTGACTTTAAGTCATGAATAAATGTGTTAGACTTAGCTTATTGATTTCTTGACCCGGGCTTGGCTCTACAATACGTGTTCATGTCTGGTAGGGCAGGACACCTTACTCTGTCTCAGTTCTCTTGGATTCCCGCTAGAGACAGGGCCTGAGTCTAGAACCTTGTGGGTGCTATTTTATTTTTTTTTAGTTAACAAACCTTAAGGGATAGGAACCAGGCTGAAATGTGAGTTAGGGAAGGAAATAAAACCAGTTTCTCAGCGTGTTGTCAAGGGGCTACCATGGTAGGCGGCAGGAGAATGGTCTCACAGAGATCATCTGCAAGGCCTGTTCCGAGGTACCTGGAGATTGTCAGCCTGGAGGCTGAAAGAGTGGAGGCAGGCTCTGTGCCACGCTCTGCCGCCTTTCACACTTCCCAGCTGGGCTGGTGTGAGGGCTACGAGGGCCAGAGAGCTACTGACCTTCTGTGCATGCTCATTCAGTTCATTCAGAGCCCCCCACAAGGACCACCACCGTGTCCCTCCATCTCTTCCTCCATCACGAGGTTTTCGTTTGAGATCACTTTCCTTCCGTTAGACTTTCCTTCAGTGAGAGGCTGCTAGGGTGACACTTCCTAGACCCGCTGCTTCAGACTGTCTTGAAGTTGCCCTTGCTTTTAAAAGACATTTTTACTGCTTTTAAAATGACAAGAATCTCGGGCCTTTTTGTCTTTTTCTTTTTTAAAAATGTCCCTTTGGAAGCAATCTGATTTTCTTTTCAAGATTTCATTTTATTATCGTCGTGGTGTGTGTGTGTGTGTGTGTGTGTGTGTGTGTGTGTGTGTGTGTGTGTGTGTGTGTGTGTCTGGATTATCAAGCCCCCCGAGGGCACACATTGCTGTAATGTTCCGGTCTTTTGTCTCCTCTAGTGCTTGGTTTCCTTGGGGTTTGGTCTGGCAGTTGCTTTCCTGTCTTGACAGCTCTTGATGCTTTGGGGTGATGAGGTTTTTCATTGGGAGCACTTGATTGTGTTCATATGGATGGTTGGGTCAGCTAATGGGTTATATATACCATTACTGGGAATCAAAGGTCCCTTTAAATTTCGAGGTATCGTATTGTTGTTCTCACTAGGCACATAGGATGGATACAAATATTTTTCATGCTTTCCAAATGGGATCAATCGAGCCAAACCCCATGAAGGAGCCACAATAAGAATTTCTTAGTCAGTATTCACTAGTCTGATAACAGAGTGAAGACAAATGACCCCATTGCCTTTCCAGACAACTTGAGTACAGCGTTATAGCGTGTCACCAATCTCTGTCACTGGGTTTCATTACTGAACTCTGCTGTGACAGCCATCCAGTATGAATTAAAAGAATCGCATTTGACATTTTAATAAAAGGTAGAAACGCTACATTTACCAAGTAGCAGCTAGTGGGGATGTTCCCGCTAGAGATGAGCGGAAGGCACTCAACAGAGAAGGGTCAAATGAGCTTGCTATTCACTTGCTTCTGGAAATTGTGACCGACAGACAGCCCCAGTGGCTGGGGAGGGCTGATGAAAGCACTGGTCTCTTTCCCCGCTGATGTCAGTGGGAGCCATAGGCAGGGTCACAGAGTGGCTCTGAGTTTGCTCTTCTGCGCAGACACAGTCTGCTGAAATACGTTCTGTGGGAGGGATCCCGATTGTCAGGCACTTCGGGGGCTACGACAAGATGACTTTTTAATAATGCTTGCAGGGTGAGTTATGCGTTCTTTGAGGAAAACATATGTAAAATGTATGAGCTTTCTGATCTTTAGAATCTGGGAATGAAGTGTTTCTCTCTAGGCTCACACCGTACATGAACTTGAACTTGCCCAATCCAAAGACCAGAAATCTCTGGACCCTTGTGACCTTCTGCAAGCACCTTCTGTGGGCTGGTTATATCCAGATGTGGGCTTCATAAAAACAGGAGAATTCATGTGCAGGATTAACAGTTCTGGGTCATGCAATGCAGATACTTAGTTCCTCCTAAATTCCAGGTTTCTAGACATTGTAAGGTGTACCTGGTGCCCTTAACACAGGTTGATTGATCTTGGAATTTCATATAGTTCCAGTAAGGTATAAGTTTATTCTCTTCTAATTGATAATCATCTTCAACGTACTTGGAGATAGCAGTTCAGGTTATTCCTCTGAACTAGCAGTTCACTACTTTGGGTATGATGGCTGGCATGATAGATCAGAAAAAAACCCTGTGTCATTAAGTTCTGAGGAGAGCTGTAGGGGAACACACCCAGTGTTCTTTAGCCTCTCCATGTACAAACATGCATGCACAAACAACTGAGAGTGCAATTTTGAATCCAAGCAAAATAAAGAAAATTATTGTAAACTCATTTCAGCATAGGAAAAAGTATTTCCCCTCAGGTTAGAAAGTGCTACGAGTTATAAGAGATGCAAACGAGAATAGGTTAATGAAGGACCAATGTAAGAACTGAGAAAGGGGAATTAAGATACATTTGCTTAGATATTTCCCCCCCTCAAAGCCACTAAGAAATATTAGGCCAGGGCTAGCAAGATGGCTCAGAGGACAAAGGAGCCTGTTGCCAAGCCTGACGACTCAAATTTGATCCCCACATGATGTGAGAAGAGAACTGGCTGTGGCAAGTTGTCCTCCGAATGCCACATGCGATATACATGTATGTAGGTATACATGCCCAGACAATAAATGAATGAATGTAAAAAACCAAGAAATGGTTATTGCTAATCTAGCAGATGGTAGTTTTTGTATCTGCTGTTGATGATAAGATATGAAGAAGCTAGTGTTGGTTTGATATTTGGACCCAGAGAATTTTGAGTGTCAGTGAATGGTAGTTTCAATATCTCTTCATTGTGGTAGATTTTATTTTCAACAAAAATGATGTAAATTCACAAGACACTTAAAGAATAGGCGAGTGGTATGTGCGACTACGCCCATGTGTAGAAAACTGGTTTACACGCATGCTCTGACCTGACAGCTCCTTTCCTGGACGTGTATTCTGCTTGTCTTTCTTTGTGGAGAGGTATTTACAAAAATGTGTATGGCATTGTAATCCGTTGTGTGGAAACCACCCAAATGCCAACCAGTGGTAGAATATATGAATGGGCAAAGTACAGTGGACAATTACATGTAACTTACAGTGAGTACAGTCTAACTATATCCAACACACACACACACACACACACACGAATTAGGTATAGAAGCTAGACACAGACAGGAAAGTATGCACATTGGGTAGTTTCTTCCTTTTAAATATTAAGCACCAGGCTTAACTATTAGGCTCAGGGATGGATGTTTAAATCACGAAAGAGTGGACACTACAAGAGTGAGATTTCCTGCGGTTGGTAGAGAGAGCTTAGCATCAAGACGAGGCATTGCAGTGTTTTGTTTCTTCCTCTGGGTGACTATTAATAATATTAATAATTCATTGGGTTGTGCATTTGTGAGGTACTTTTCTTTTTAATAATATATTTGTTTATGCCTTTAAATTTTCATAGTTTTAATGCCTATTTATTCTTTGTATACGCCATATATGTATACAATGTCTAGTGACAATATCTACCCTTCACTTCTCTTTCAGACCCCATTACATCTGCCTCCAAACTGCAAGTCCTTGTTGACTTATACCCATGGAGTCCAACCTGTGACACCTATATGTGTCTGACTGAGTTCATCCACTGAAGTGTGGAGAACCTACCAGTGGCCACACTCCACATGACAAGTGACCCTTCCCTCCCTAGCTGCAGTCAGCTGCCTGTAGCTCCTCACTGAGGGGCGGGCTTTGGACACCGTCTTCCATCCAGGCTGCAATTGTTCACCAGTGTTAACTAGAGCTGCTATGTGTTCGTGTGTGCAGTCATGCCCAGACAGCATTGCATAGAGCTCTTCCCATTCTCCAGGGCTTACACTCTTTCTACTCCCTCTTCAGCAAAGTTTCTTTGAGCCTTGGGGGAAGATGGGTTGATATAGATGGCCCATCAATGGCTGAACACGCCATTATTTTTGGCCTTTTAAACTGAAAAGATATCTCTGCATTCATCATTAACATTTTGATAAGAAGCACCTCTTATGGATACAAACATAACTATTTAGAAGGCAGTTTGACAACATGGCCACTTTGAAGAGCAGCATGAATATATCCTTCTCTAGGGCCCATGACTTCCACAGCATTGGGTTTGGGCCATATGTACAGTACAGGCAAGCATCCCCTCCTATAGAGCAGGCATAGGGAACTGTAGAAGCTCAGGTGTCCCCAAATTAGCCCCCTACAAGCTGAAAGTCTAAGAAGGTGTGCTCTGGAAGCAGAATACTGGGCATCCAGTGGGATCCATTCCAGTGTACATCTGAAAGTCCGAAAACCAAAGGTGCCAGCGGGAAGAGAGGATTGGTATGCCAGGTCAGAGAGTGAGCCTGAGGGGGCAGGTGGATTCTTTCTCCACAAGATTTTTATTCAACTTAAGCCCTCAGTGTGTTAGGTGCTGCTCCCTTCCAGTGCTGGGCTTACAGGTCCTTGTCACCATGCTAGGGTTTTACACAGCTGCTGGGACCCAAACACAGAGCCTTATGGTCAAGCTACAGGTACTCTATGGACAGAGCCATCTGCCCAGTCCTAGAACTATATTTCTTATCATCATGGTATTAGCCATTAGATTATATGCATAAAATAAAAACACCAGAATGAAATCGATTACCTTATATGGTTAATTTAATAAAATACAAAATTTTAAAATGATGCAAATGAGGACACAGAGCACAGGAAGCAGGTGTGGCAGCTTCCTTTCTTCTTCCTGGAGTTACTTTCTTCCTATGCAACTTTTCCTTCGCTGTGTGACTTTCCCACTGGGTCAGGTCTAGAAGCTTACACAGTTTGAACAAGTTTTCAGCACTTGATATTGTCCTATGAAAAGGTAGTTCTTCTCTGTAATTTAACCTTGGAAAAGTTGCTTTTTCTTGTACATTCGAATCTCACTTTTCTCCCACGTGGGGTCAAATAAGAGGATTCCTTCTGAAAGTTCTCTCTTTGATCCACCTGAGATGCAAGAAATCACACATCCCGCAGAGACACGTTGTTTTCGAGAATTATTTCAAGGGGAAGAGAGCAGAGGCCAACACAAAACTGGTAACACGTGAAATAATCCAATTTTTAAAAAGATCAAACTGATAGAAAACCAAGAAGCTAAGCAGCTTTAGAGATGTCAGAATAGCAGATGAAGCAGGATTATAAAGTGAAAATTAATTTTTTTACTCAGTGAGTGCCCAAAGAACCCGCAACTCACAACAAATGTCATGTTGCATTGACTTCAGTATTTTCCACGTGACACTTTCCTGCTAACAGTATCCAGTATCACATCCCACTGTGGAATAGCCCCGCCCCCCCCCCCCCCACCGTGGTGGGAGCAGAGGCTGAAGATGTGTGATCATGGGTCAACTCTCACATTTACATCCAGCAAGCACGTGGAACAAAATTTTCTTCCCTTTAGATTTTCTTCTTGTTTTGGTTTTAACCAAACTGTCTAACAATGGTAGGGTCAAGAAGAATTATATGCCAGGTTCTGAGAAAAGAGTACTTTACAAATGCTATCACACTTAATCTTTTTAATAATTACCTGAGGTAGCTAGGTCATTTCCAAAATGGTGCTCATTTACCTGGAATCCTGATATTGATGTACAGATGTGATCTTTCCCGCAGTGAAATGGTATCATCTTCGTGGTCAGTAGATATGTAAATGATTGGGTACCGGTCAGATTGAAAATGACATTGTATTTATGCTTCTGTGTGACCTCCTACATTGCTTCCTTTGGTTCTAGCCAGTGTCTGTGCTTTGGGGGACCCTCGTGCAGTCCCAATGAGAGGCCTTATGAGTCAGCCATCTTGGATTTTCCAACCCTAGTGAAGCCTTCAGATTATGCAGCCTGAGAGCCGTCCTTGACTACAACATCACAAGAGAAACCCATGTCAAAATCACTCAAACTTCTACAAAACCTTTTAGATCACCGAGACTTGGGCATTGGTGATAAACCTAGTTAAGAGTAATGTAAGAGTATTGTTTGGTCCTGTGTCTGGGAGCAGTCTTTTATGTGGCAGCTGGTAGCTATTGGTGTGGATTCTGTTGTCATTGTCCTCACCAGGGTCCAAGGAGATTACCTGCCAGGTTTAAGGACTCCGGGAACTTTGGGCCTAGTAGAAATGAGATTTCATCAGGAATTTGGTTTATCATTGGTAACAGTTATTTTTTTATTTCTGAAAAGAACAAAATAACTTCTAACTAGGGAGAAGCATTTTTGCCAAAGCTTCTGTTTGTTAAAATGTGCTAAAAGGGTGTATGGGCTAGTGAAATATAACATAAATGTGGAAATGCAGTGCTTGACACCAAAGATGTTTCAAATTTGTTTACACTCCATATATTTCTCACTGGCAAGAAGGGATATTTTAACATTTCTGAGATTTAATTTGGGAGGAAATTTACCATTTTCTGTTTCTCTTTTTCTGAGAAGATATGGGGTTTGGAAATGAAGGATGATAAAGGAAAGGCAGAAGGCAATGCTCTCTGAGGCAGTTAGGACGAAAGAGTAGTCACAGAGATGACGGATGAAGGCGTGATTATGGTGATCATGATGGTTATTAATGTGACAAGCACACTGCCGCTTAGCATCTGGAGACATTCACCAATTTAATAACACACATCATGAAGTTCTGCTTTCCCAGGCGGCCATCCACTCTGATACTGAACTCTTGTAGACTCGACTCTATCAAGAGTTCCTAGGAGTGAAGAGAATATAACGCCCTGTAGAAAATGGCTTTTGTGCTTAAGAGCCTCTATCCTCGACCATCACACACACACACACACACACACACACACACACACACACAAAAAAAAAAAAAACCACAAACAAACCAGAATCCAGTGGTACAATTATACAAAGGCGGAGCTCCAGTAGAAAATCCCAAATCCCAGTTCCTAAGGGTTAGTTGGGAATACGTTTTCCCACTTCTGCATTATTCTCTGAAAAGAAGCTATTAAGTCACAGAAAGTGAGCACTTACTCAACCTGAACTCAGATAGAAATGCTAGGAGTCGAAAGTTGACATTTAAGTTAAGAAAGACAAAGCAAAAGGTTGAAATGTTTACTCTGAGAGATGGCTGGGCCTTATGAACATTCTTTGAGTGGGTACAATTTAATACCCATCCAGTGGGAAAGTTGTCTACCGAACCCCTTCTAGGTGCCAGTGTTATGTGGTCCCCAGAGTCAGGGAGCATGTATTCCAGAGCCATAGACACAGCCATAAGCAAATAAATTCAATACAGTGCAGTTAGTAATTTCCTTTAGTGCCTGTAATAATCGAAGTATATGCAGGACAGATTAATTTGCACTCTTTAAATCTACCAAGGAAAGACTTTCTTCCCGAGATCTTTGGAGGTGGCTTTTATAGGATAACTTGAAGTTTGCTGGGTAGATGGGAATATGGCTATGAAAGGAAATAATTGATCTGATATAAAAGTATTTTACCAGTTAATCACCACAGTCAACTTGACCAGATTCAGATTCTCCTGGGAGGCCCACTCTGGGCATGTCTATGAAGGTGCTCTGAGAGAGAATTCACTCACGTTTAGTGTGAGCTGTACAGCACCATGGGATGTGATCCTGGTCTGAAGGAGAAAAAGCAGGTAGATACCCAAAGGCCCGCTCTGCTTTCTCGGCTGCCAACACAATGTAAATGTAAGCATCTATCTTGCAGGCACAGCTACTGGCCGCCCCTACCGCCATGCCTTCCTAATCATGATAGACTGCATCCCTTTAGACCATGAACTAAAATAAGGCTGCTTTCCTATAAGGTGTCACTTATCAGGTTTTGGTAACAGCAACAACATGAATAAATGACAAAAGAAACTCATATGAAAAGTTGCTGTGATAAACCTGACCACCCCTGATGCCACCACCGGCCTCAGATACAAGATGCAGAGCGGGGTTTGCAGTTTGCTCTGCGGCGTTTGGTTTTCCTTTGGGTCCGGCTTTCCCTTGCTGTTGCTCTAATGCTCCTTGGTTCTCGGGCCTTTGGAACAGGTTTGTAAGAGGCATGTGGAGAGTCTGGAGCTGTAGGCTAGAGAAGCCCCAGAATGCCAGAGTAGAGGTCAATAGGCCATTGGGGAGGAGTTGAGAAGACCAGAATTCTGAAAGGAGCGTGGACTGTGCTGGCCTGGCTCATGGAGTTTCAGAGGGGAACAAAGATTTATTAGAAACTGTGCTAGAGAGATTTATGTAACATCCTGGCATACAATATTTGGCATTGCTCTGCCCACGCCAGGAGATCTTTCCTGAGGCTGAATTCAAAAGGAATAGATTGAGTTGTTTAGTGGAGATTTCCAGACAGTGATGTGGTTACTCCTCATTGCTCATAGCCAAACCTACAGTGACCCAGCGGAAAGAGATCAAAAATGCGCTGTTCAGTGAGAAAAGGTGCACGGGTGAGTTTAAGGTTGTAAATAAGGTAGGTGTAGTAAAGACAGCTGTCATTTTTAAAGAGATAGGTGACTCTAAAGAGGACTTTGGTGGCTGGGACAATAGGAAAGCTGCCTTGAAGTTAAAGCCACATCTGTGAAAGCTCCCAACAATGAAAAAGAGAATGCATTCGAAGGGATAGGCGGAAGTGGGGATGCTGTGAATGGTTTCCCTGCTCAAAGGCAACTACCACCTATGGAGCCTTTTCCCCAGGCTCAGCTGTGAAGGCAAACAGAAGCCCCTGATGTGCTAGAAGAGGGCTAGGCTATGCCTTGATCCAGCAGCAGAATCTGACAGTGCCAATGCTGCATGGGAGAGTTGGGACGCCACGCAGGCTTGCATCACTCAGGCTTGCATCACGCAGGCTTGCTCCAAGGTCCCAGAAAGCCACCAGCACTTGGCAGTCCAAGGAGAGCATGGAGAGGGGCAGATCCAGGAGAGAGGCCGGCCTGGAGTGGAGGAGATAATGATGGAGCCCCAACGATACCACCGCTGGCCTCAGATACGAGATGCAGAGCAGGGTTTGGAATTTGCTCTGTGCCGTTTGGTTTTTCACTGGGTCCAGCTTTCCCTTGCTGTTGCCCTAACGCTCCTTTAGATGGGAATGTTTACCTGCCACTCGGTATTAGGAGTATTTACCTTGTTTTCATGTGATGCACCTGTGTCCACTCGCACAGCACTGGGATTGCAGGTGTGTGCCATCGTGCCTGCTGTTTATTTATTTGTTTCTTTGTTTAATTTTTTATGTGGTTTCTGGAGATTAAGCTCAGGCCCCATGCTTGTAGAACACACACTTCAGTGACTCAGCCATTCCCCCACCTGCGGTGGTTTGATAATTTTGGCTCCCACAGGTCCATGTATTTGAATGCTTAGTCACCAGGAAGTGACACTTTTTGAAGATTATAAGGGTTTGGAGATGTTGTTGAAGGAAGTGTGTCACTGGGGGTGAGCTTTAAAGTCTCAGTCTCTCTCTCTCTCCTCTCTCTCTCTCTCTCTCTCTCTCTCTCTCTCTCTCTCTCTCTCTCTCTCTCTCTCCAAGCAGTTTACTACTTGACTATGCTGTTCTTGTTTCCCATAACTTTTCGTACATTCTGATTTTAGCCTAACTGTATTCTTAAAGGAGGTCTTGTCCATCCACCCGCCTCTTTCCGGCTGCCTGGCTGGAAAGTCTCAAGCTTAGTTAGAACTAGGTCCAGGCTTTTTTAACAGTAGCTTCTCAGTGGTGTTGTGGAATACAGGAAGCTGCATATCTATCTACCTGCGCAGGAGTCTTTCACTGTTAAGATTGCCCCCCAAGTCTTTGACACCATCCTGCCAGCCTTTGATAGTTTCCTTGTATGGTAGAATAGAATGTTCCAGGTTCATCTCACAATGTGCGCTCCCAACTTCAAATGAACCATTTCTCCTAGAAGCAATGGGTCCTTTTGGAGGCACTTAATGGCATTTCACACTCTCAGTCTGTGGACTGTCATTTCTGCTGGTGTTCCATTGCTCCAGTGGGCAGTTTATTATGAAGGGAAAGCCACCATGGGCTTTCAATTGGAAAGTCAGCCAATGAGCTCTCCAGGACTGGTCAGTAACTCAAGGCTATAATATATGCTTAGCATGCATGTGCTCCGAACTTGGTCCTCAGCACCCGAAATATTTTTATATGAAGAGATATAGAGCTTTCTAATGTAAGAACTTTTCACAGTTTGTTATTCTTATGGTGAGATAACTTGGTTCAGAACAATGCTGACATAAAATACTTCTTTTTAAAGTACCACTAATGACAATAAACAGCTATCAGGTAGATGGTAAGATTTCTGGGCTGCCTTCTATGTTTTCCTAGCAAATCCCCCCCAAAATAGAACAATCCAGAGATAGTTCTAAGGTCGGCCAGAGTTGTTTTCTCTTGAGTTTGTAACACCAGCTTGCTATACAGAAAGGTTCATTTGCTTTTGGTTCGTTTTCAATTTTTAAGAATTGATTTTCCTCTCTCTGTTTCTCACTGGTATGTAAAACCTTTTCACGGCTCAGAGGCCCATGATGGGAATGTGTTCTATGCAGCCTTCTGCCCTTTCTGCCCTACCATGCCCTGCAAATCTCTCTGTAGATCACCAGCATCATTGTTTTGTATATGATCTCATATCTTAATCAATATATCATTCAGATAGATTCCTAGAATAGAGGTGCTGGGCACATGTACATGCATATACACAAAACCTGAGATACACGTACATACATAGTGTTGGCCATATTAGTAATACAAAAACATAATACATAAATTTAGACTTTTGTAGCCATAACACCATTTTAACTTCGTTACTACAATTATTGTGTAAGCAGAAATGATAGGGTTAGTTTCTTCCATAGTCTTAATTCTTGCTGTTCATTAATAAGAGGGTTTTATTTGTGTTTTCTCCCTTTTTTCTTTTTTCTTAATCATTTTATTAGTTTACATTTCAAATGATATCTCCCTTTCCTGTTACCCCTCCCCAAACCCCACTCCATTACCCCTTCTCCCCCCTCCCCCTTGCCTCTACGAGGGTGCTCCTCTACCCACTCCCCCACTTCCCCCCTCACACCCTAGCGTTCCCCTACACTGGGTCATGGAGCCTCAACAAGACCAAGGGCCTCCCCTCCCGTTGATGTCAAATAAGGCCATCCTCTGCTACATGTGTATGTGGAGCCATGGATCCCTCCGTGTATATTGTGGTGACAAGGTCTCACGCTGTAGCCTGGTTTGACCTGGTGTTCACTGTGATCCAGTCTGGTCCCACCCTCACAGAACTCTCCCTGCCTCAGCTCCCAGTGAACTGGCACTGAAGGTGGGAGCTAACACATCCAACTCAGAAAGTTTTAAATTTTTTCTGAGATTTGCTTTTAATTTTGAGTTTTATCGCATTATAACTGGAACATTTATCAATTATAACATCTGTAGATTGTGGAACCTACTGCCATTTTTATTCCCTAATATATGATCAAAACTTTTGTGACTGTTTTCTTTGCCCCTGAAAGAGGATATTTTATATCATTGAGATGTATCATTTGATCTGCATCCCTGAAACTAACAAATTATATTGTTACAAATCTGATAAAAACCACTTATAGTTTTCCCAGGTAATATACCTCTTCCTGCAAGTAGAGTATCAAAAATCTGTAATTTGTGCTTATATGTCTCTGTACAGCTCCTGTGATTTCTGCTTTTATTGATAAACGTTTTTGCATTATTTCATAAATAACTATCGCCACCTTCATTACATCTTTGTTTTTAAGTATGAAGCATGACTTTTAGCACTGTTTGAGTTGATTTAGTCCTTTAAATACATTCTACTCGTAAGGGAGAGATGTAATCCCTACTTCGAATCAACAATGGATATATACGGTGTTAGATCTCACTATGGTATCTCTGCTTGTTTTGTTTTGTTTTGTTTTTTATTGCTTCTGGTAATGTTACTTCTCAAAACCAGAATGCCCCTCACTGAATAAATCCTGAGGGATGTTCAGGCTAATGAAAGACACTCATGAACCGCTAAGAAGAATGAAAGGTTTATTACCTACACAACGGAGCTCCCTCACGTCGGAGCTCCCTGGGAGAGCTGTGCAGTCCGTAAGCCTTTATGGCCCAGTGGTTCCCTTTATATTAAATCCTTTATAATGTCTCTATTATTTAGCTATGGCTGCATAACAAAGTGCCCCAGTAGTAGTTTACAACAGCGGTTATTTATTTTCCTCCCAGTTCTCATCTTAAGAATCTGAGTGGGGACACTCCCAGATGCCTCCTATCTGGGGCCCTCTCGTGCAGCTCCAGGCATGTAGGTACCTGGGCTCAACTCTGTCTAGAAACCATTTTCAACCCATTCAGCATCTGGCAGTGGGCCTCAGAAGACCCATTTTAAAGCACAGTCACACATTGCTGTAAGCATAGGCTCTTCTCTGTATGGTTTTCTATGTAGGTTTCTGGAGACAGAGTCAGAGATGGAGACAGAGTCAGAAATGGAGACAGAGAGACACAGAAACAGAGACACAAAGAGACAGATAGAGTTAGAGACATACAGAGAGAGTCAGAGACAGAGACGGGGGGGGGGAAGAAAGGAGAGAGGGAGGGAAGGAGGGAGGGAGGGAAGGAGGGAGGGAGGAAGGGAGGGAGGCCCACGGTGAACCTGCAGAGCTTTATAATCTAAACCTCAGCATAGCACCCACCACTTAGACTATATTATGTCCTCAGAAGTGCCTAAGCATAGCTTGTGTTCAGAGAGAGAAGTGATACAAATACAGAAATTCCAGGA
Organism: Mus pahari; assembly: GCF_900095145.1. Classification (NCBI taxonomy): domain Eukaryota; kingdom Metazoa; phylum Chordata; class Mammalia; order Rodentia; family Muridae; genus Mus; species Mus pahari. The sequence continues at coordinate 33,654,982 of NC_034609.1, forward strand.
AACAGATATTACTGACATCAGTCCTATAGGCTTTCCATAATGATCCTCAGTACCGACTGGCTGGTTTGATGCCTGCCTATGACGTATGCAGCACTTGATGGCCTTAGGCTACCTCTTGCTTTGTGTTTCCTCTTTCATTCTTAACTTCTGTTCTGTTTACTTTTTTAGAAAATGTCTACATACTAGGTCTGGAATCAACTTCATTTTGTCTAATAAATCTTCTTTGTGTGTGTATGTATGTGTGTGTGTATGTATGAATATATATGTATGTACGTATGTATGAATATATGTATGTATGTATGAATATATGTATGTATGTATATATGAATGCATGTATGTATATATGAATGTATGTACATATGTATGTATGTATGTATGTATGTATATATGTATATTCAGTTTATTAGCACTGTTCCTTTAGAACCCTGACTAATACAGAAGGGATCCTGCCTGAAAGCTTCCCTGGGTTTTTCCATGATCAAATATTTTTCTGAATCCTCAATAATTTAAGAACTTGCTTCATGTAAAATCTTTGCCTTGCTTTAAAAAAAAAACAAAAAAACTGTGAGGGGTTTCCCCAATTGTTCTCCCTTCCCTCTAGTCCTTCAGCACTTGCTCTGGGCTCTGGGCTCTGGGCTCCCTCTCAGAGCCACTGCCACCTCTCTCCACCTGCCACTGACCTCACCTGCCATGAAGAACTGCTCTCTGACACAAGACCCAGGCGACCTCTGGCTCTGGGCACCTGGGGATAAAGATGGCTTGGGGGACTGAAAGAGACACAGTGGAGATGCTTCCACCGAAGACCCGAGAGCAAACATCTCAAAAGAGTAGAACTGGGTAGCGTTGGCACTGTCTTGAGCAGTCACATAAAGGAAAACAGCATCATGTAAGAGATATAGAATGATTGCACAAAAATCACTCAAAGGCATACTTGAAGGACAGAGACTGGAAAGAATAAAATCTTTTCTGATGGGGCCTTCAGAATTTTAATAACTACCAGCTTTCTTATTGGTGATAATTTGGATCCAGACAGCACAGCTGTTCTCTGAGACTACCATGAGCATGTTTGATCCCATCATAATTTCCTTTAAGAGTGGCCTAGAGATGGAAAACATGCTAACAAGTTGGACAATTACCTCGCATCTATCACCTGTCGTCATAACTGGCTGCTGCCTGTCATCCCCACAATGCCAGGACTGGAGAAAAATGGGACTGATGTCATTTTGAGCTCTTCGTATATTTTGACCATAATTTGTTTAGAGCAGAGCCATTGTTTTTTATGTTTTGTTTTGTCTTATTTTGTTTTGTTTGGGGGAAAAAAGCATGTTACATAGGCTGTGTGAAAGTGAATGAACTAATAAACAGACAAAGATGATGGCTCACTGATGTCTTAGTGAATAAGTCACTCTAAGGAAGTCTGGTGACTACATTAGACTACTGGACTAACACACACAAAGGAGCTCTGAGTGTGTGTCTTTATCAAGACTAATTACTGAAGGAGCAGGCGAAATCCATCAAAGAACTGAATGACCACCTAACCAGCTTGCACAAGATGTGAGTCCCCAAATCTGGTATGACAGAGGATCTTGTTGACAAGCACAGCCTGGGACAGACAAAGTAATCACAAGAGCTAAGCTGATGTCCCCAAAGGTGTGAAGACAAAGGGAGAGGGATTATAGCATGTGGATTTGGAGATGGCATGTGCTTAGTGACTTTTAAATCTTTCCTTGTTCTCTTTCCCTCCCTCCCTCCCTCTCTCCCTCCCTTCCTTCTGCCTGTCTCTGTCCAGCTGTGTCGATCAGAAGCCTCATGTTTAATCTACTGGTAGAGTTGATTGTCATGAGGGGGAACTTTCAACTTAGTCAAGCAGCACACGACACAGGGTCCTCAGCGAGCAGCATCTGTTTATCTTGTTTGGAAGTTAATCGTGGTAAACTGAGGAAGCAGCTTGTGTGCCCATGTCCTTTCTGAGCTGAAATGTCCAGGGTTGGCCTGAAATGAGTAGGAACACATCTGGTCAAATGGAATACAACTCCTTGTTTAATGTGTTTTTGTTCCAAGCATTTGATATAAAGTTTTAAAGATGATTTTCTAAGCTTTCCCACGTATGACAAAGCTATAAATAATGTATGAGCTGGAGCTGGAGAGAGATTGCTCAGTGGTTAGGGACAACAGGTATTCTTCTGTAGGACTCAGGTTCAGATCCGGTACCTACATGGTAGCTAATAACCATCTGCGACTCCAGTTCCAGGGGATCCAAGGCCCTGTTTTACCCTCTGTGGACACTGCATGGATATGGTGCACAGATATACATCCAGGCAAAACACCATAACATGTTAAAAAAATTATATGACCCATATGCAGGAAGTAACAGCTATCTACCCTGAACTCCTTATCCTTAGGTGACCAAAGGAAATATTTCAAACAGACAAACAAAAAGCTCGAGGAGTCAATGGGGGCCGTGCATCGGAAGATGGCCAAAGTGATCTCAGGACTGCACAGCAAAGTCTTACCACCCATGAGCCCGAAGGTGGTCACAGAGGAGGAAGTGAACCGGATGGTAATGTACCATAGAGTTTCTACCTAAGATGCTTAGCGCAGTATCCTTGCAATGATGCTGTTTTAGTTCTTCCAGAATATCAGAGAATCGCTGATTGATATCATGCCAGCCTCTATCATGTTGGAGCGCATTAAACGCCTCCCACAGCCAGAGAAGTTCTTATTTTGCATATGTACTTCACAGGCCAGGGTTGCATTGGGTAATCAATGACAATAAGAGTTTCTGTCTTAGTCCATTTTCTGTGCCTGTAGCAGAAAGTTAGAAACCGGACACCTTGGAAAGGGTTGTTTTGTCTTGCGGTTGTAGAACTTGGGGAGTCCGGTGCTGAGTAGCTCCATCTGGTAATGGCTCCATGCCCAAAGCACCCACATGTGGAGAGAAGGGAGCTAAACTCCAAAAGAAGCATTCGTTTATCCACTAGCTCTGACACACGACCTTGCAGGGGCACACCCAAATCATGGAACTGTGTGAATAAGCTTACTAAACCTCTCTGGCTAGTAGGTAGAGCCCCTGGAACTGCCATTCAGTTACAGTCAAATGACAGATTCCCACAAGATTCATCATGATAATATGTCACCTGTGCATTGGCAAGAATTTTTTTTAATATAATTTTTAGGACATAGAATATTTGAAAAAAAAAGGGGGGTCTAAGAAGATGCATAGTAGTTTTCTTTTAAAATAAAGATTTCTAACATGAAAACAGTGATGCGCTAGGAACTGGATTATGAACCACATGCTGTAGAAACCAGTTACAAAAATGGCCTGATGCTGGCAATGACACTCCCTACGCTTTAAACCAGAGCTCTAGTTACATTCTAATTAGGAAAATGAGCTCAGTCATTGCTGCTTGTGGTGGCTGCTGGCACATATCCATGTAAGGCTTTTTGTTCTTCAGATTTTGTTTGTATTTAAACCACACTATTGCTACTACCTCTCGGTAACCCGGTTATTCTCATCTGTGTTCCAGTCAAAGAGAAGTTAAAGCCAAGTTGAAAGCTATGTTAGAAATGAGTGTGTTCAGTTCCCGAGTTCGGGCGTTATTGAAGAGTTCTAGACTCCAACCCAAACGAGCTGAGTTATGTGCCCTGACCTGTTAATAATCAGTCAGTCTTGGCTTCCACTCTGCTTACGATCGATCACACCCTTCCTCGCGTGAAAACTAGGCCTGGAACAACAAGAACTTTCTAGAACAACAACCAGTGCATAACAATGACAGGTGTGGGGTAGCTAATCTCCGCTGGGCTAGTTTTATTTATGTGACAAATTACACATATTTTTCTCATACAATTGGTAAGTATTGAAGCATCTGATTCAGGTGTGTGAACGTGATTGGCTGCAAGATCCAGACCCGACAGAGCTTACTTCTGAACATGTCACACGTTTCTAAATGATTGGATCCTATCTCTATCTCTAATTAGAAAAATTAACCCAGTCATGATGTAGTCGAGTTAAGCACCCTGGCGCTAGGCTTGTCTGACCTGTTTGTTGACCTGTTGGTTCAGAAGCAGTCATCTAATGTCTGGGGGTGGATCGGTTCTTTTTTCCTTTTAATGTGTGGGGATATATATATATATATATATATATATATATATATATATATATATATATAATATCTTTTTAGTTTTGTTTTTTTTCTTTGGATAGATTCCTGTGCAGTTCCTTGACTCATTTTTCTCTAGGGTTCCATTGTGTGCTTCCTTCAAAACCAAAAGAGATGTGCTAGTATATGTCACTTTCCGTTGCTGTTCAAAGACCTCAGGAGTGCATGGGATTTCTCTTGTATAATTTAGTTACCGTCAATATTTTATAAGGGGAACTCAGTGGCATCCCACAATTATCCTGAAAGCTGGACACACAAATTATTCATTGCTGGTGCTTAGGGGAACACTTCCTCAGCTTAACCGTGTTTGAACGGGGCTCTTATTTGCATTCTAGCTGACACCCTCAGAGTTCCTGAAGGAGATGTCCCTCACCACGGAGCAGAAATTGGCAAGTACAAGAATTATATGCCGACCACAGATCACCGAACTCTTAGATATGGGAGAAACAACACATCAAAAGGTACATCAAAGGCTGGAGAGATGGCTCTCTGGTTAAGAGGGATTGCAGCTCTTGTAGAGGACCCAGGTTCAGTTCCCAGCACCCACCATGTCAGGCAGCTCCCAACTGACTGTAACTTCAGTTCCAGGAGATCTAATGCCCTCTTCTGGCCTCTGCAGGCATTGCACCCCCGTATACACATGATTAAAAACCAAAATACAGTCTTTTTAAAAATCACATCAAGCTGAACATAGACCATATATCAGTGTCCAGAACAATAGATGCGAAGTAGAAAGTAGTGTTTCTGGGCTAGCCAATCCCATCCTGGGTTGCTTCCCTTCCTATCTGTTGGTCTCTATGACACAGCAGTAAAGTCGTTATACTTAATGAAAGCAAACCTTTCTTAAAATCACTTTTGACTAATTCTTCTCCCTACTTAGTTACTTCTGATCAGTATTTGATACAGTTGTTTACAGGCTGAGTAACTCCGAGGTCTGTGTCCCCCGAGTTCAGTTAGGTTATGTCCTTTGCTTCACAAGCCATCCTTCCTTATCTGGTCTGCCCATGAGTAAAGAAGGGAGAGAGGCAAAGAGCACCTGCTGCCTGGCTTTGGCCCGTTTCCAAGAAACGTTCAGACTGAAAAACAGGGATGTTTCATCTTTTTGTATTTTAGTGTTAGGCTATATGTTCTCACCTTTAGGGGCAAATAGTTATTTAAAAGAAGGAGGAGGAGGAGGAGGAGGAGGAGGA
>NC_034609.1:33660811-33671602 GCF_900095145.1 Mus pahari
AATGCTGGGATTAAAGGCATGCGCCACCATGCCCGGCATTATTTTTTAAAGATCTTATTTTCTACTTTTTAAAGCTAATTTCATAAGCCATGTGCCTCACTTTGCTGCACAAATTATGAGTCTCCACCGATAGGACTACTGCAGGTGGGCCCCCTCAAAATCCCAGCTCTTCCTGAGTTGTCTGAGCTGCATTCCCCATGGGGCCGGGTCTCTGAAGCCTTTGCTCCTACTGTCTAGGACCTTCAGGATCCCACAGTTCTTAGCACTGCTCTCTTTATTTGCTGATGGCATTTCCCCCACCTCAAACACCCTTCGTCTCTGAGGAGGAGCAGTGTTTCCCAGAGCTGACTCCTCCTCCTCCTCCTGTGGTTTCTTTCCTCTCTTCCGAGGGACTGGCAGAGCAGGCTGGAATTGTTGGTAAGGTTAGGGTAGCCCCATGTAGTGACTTGCACTGAGTCCTGCTGTGAAGAACAAGAGTACCCAGTTGACTTATATCCCCTCCCACTCCCTTCAGCTCTCTTGGTTTTTTCCCGTGTGTGTTCTGGATTTGAACCATCTCTCTGGAGAGAGGCCGGGGGCTATCGGCCTCTGCTAACTCCTTCAAGATGAATTTACAGATCTTGGCTCCATGTCTCTGATCCTGTTTGCATATGGCCCTCTTAATTTAACTGCAGATTTCTTTCCCACCCAGTTCTGAAGCTGGGGTTTTTTCCCTTCAACAGCTCCATGGCTATTTTACTTCATGATCTTCAGGCACCAGATGATGTTCACAGAGGCTGGAAGGCTGGCTCAGCCCTCACCCCACAGGCACAGCCACACTCCAGTCTGCACACTCGGGCAGTGTGTCCTTCATTCACGCTCAGGACTTTGCTCAGACATGACTGGGTTTTCCCATGTCACCGTGCTCCTTATTTTATCTGCGGGAAGTTTCTTTCCTAACATTTCAGCCATTTTGATGTTCCTCTGAGGGTTCTTTCCCCTTCAGGAGCATCAATTATGGATGCATCGGGCCTTCCTTGTCTGCCCCTCTTCTGCTGGTGTTCCCTCTCCAACCTAGTTTTCACTTTGTGCTCATCTGCTTCGTTGAAATGACCCTGAGCAGGCTGTCCTCCCTGTCCCTTCCTTTGCCTTCTGTGTCTGTCTCGCTTAAGTCTGGTCCAGTGGACTCTGTTCAGCTCCAGTCATCTGAAGCCATGTCTCTCTTGGGAACCTTGTAGTCCATTGGTGTCGGAGAGATTACACTGACCGTGCTTTCGTCTGTCTTTACTTCTGGAATCTTCCTCCTTTCCCTGAAACTCTCCTCTCTCTCCTACATTCATTCCTAGATCAGAGCCTCCGAAACATGTTTTCTGACATGTGATGCCTTTTGTCTGAAAAAATATTAAGTTGACCATGATCATGTAGGCATAGAAGAAAGGTCTGTGAAACAGACACGGGGAGATGGCTCTGTGGGTAACATGCTTGCAGCACATCCATGAGGACCCAAGTTCTAGTCCCCAGTGCCCATGTAAAGGCAGGCATGGTAGCACAGCCTATATTCCTAGTGTTCCTACTGGGGGTTAGGAGCAGTGACACAATGGTCCCCAGAAGCTGTGGTCAGCTAGCCTGGAACATGCATGAACAAACCAGCAACCCCCTCTGCCGGAAACACGGTGAAAGACAAGAGCTGATACCCCAGAATTTCTTCTCTTGTCTACACATGTGCCATGTATATGCAAGCAAACACTGGATGCACACGCATGCACACACACACATGCACACACACATGCACACACACACACGTACACACGCACACACTGTGTCCCTTTCCACATACTAAAAAACATTTTTTTAATTCAAATACTTTCAGAAAAGATAGGTATACAAAATAAACATCTGATAATAAATGATGAAGAATGAATTATAAAACAAGTACTTGCCATTTTATCATTTCCTTTGAATTTTTATTGCATTTTATTTTTTTATTTATTGTGTGTACACATGTGCATGCCTAATAAATACCATGGCATGTGTGTGGAGGTCAGAGGGCACCTGGTGGGAGTCGGCTCTCTCCTTCCAACGTGTGGCTCCCTGAAGTCAGACGTAGATCCCAGGCTTGGCAACATGAGCCTTTACCCATTAAGCCATCTTGCTGGCCCCCAATTTTAATCATTTATTAAATCCGGAAGCAAATTTGCATACTAATGAGATGAATGCGCTTGCTTATTTTTCATTAAGAATTAATCTCGGTTAAATACGCTGCGAATGGAGAGGACCATCAACCTTTTTCAGAGCTGATTGATATTTTGGTATCACAATCCCCCATGTTCAGATGCTGCCTCTCAGAAATACAAAGTACAAGATGGCAGACACCTGTTTAGGGCCATTCAGAAACCGCTGGAAATTCTGTATGAATTCTAAGCCAAAATTCATTTAATTATTTTTTTTTTTAATGAGACTCAAATCAGCAACGGAAAGACAGATTTTAAGATCGCGCAGTCTGGTTCAGAAAGGCACTAATTTGACACTTCTGTGCTGAGGAGTCATAGTGCAGGAAGATATTACAGGTCTTCCTTTTCTGTAAGTAACCATTTCTAAAGGAACAGAAAACACCGTATGTCCAATAAAAGCATTGTAATTCATAGCGTAGAATAGTGTTTTCAGGCCGCCTTTGCTGTTGTAGCACGGTACAGCAGCAGCCAGGGTGTGATGCTTGCACATCCGACTCATTAGTATGCTTGGTGCATTTAGAGCTGAGGCTGCAGTAAAGTCACGAGGTACAGCACAGGCCATTGCTGCCAGGGACACCTTGGGTTCATTATGCATTTGATTTTGAATTAATTTGGGGTCGTGCACTCAGAAAACTTTTACAAGTTTTCCATGACCCCTTATATTCAGTTACATGACCCCCCCCCCATCTGAGGTCACGACCCACAGGTAAAGAAGCTGTGCCTCAGGTGACCCTTTCTAGGGGAATGACATCTTTGATCCTCTTCTATCGTTTGTTATTTAGGTATTTAATGCTGCTGGTGCTGGAGAGGTACACGGGGTGCCTCCCGTCTGCTAGGCAACTGCGTTGTTTTCTCTGTTCCATTCCTAGCCCAGGTGTTTTGAGTCTGATCTTAACATTTATATCTCATGCTCAAACTTGATATGTTGGAGATCCAAATGCAGATTTGAGCTCTGCCTCTCAAAGGCTGTGTTTCTTCTTTTGCCTCTTACCTCCTGCAGATAGTAACTACATATCTTGTTCTCCAAGAGCTTCAGGGTTATCCCTGATCTTTCTCTCTCTCCCTCTCCCTTCCTCCCTCTTTCCCTCCCTCCCTCCTTCTCTCCCTCTTCCTCTCCTCCTCCCTCTCTCTCTCCCTCTCCCTCCCCCTCCCTCCCTCTTTCCTTCCCTCCCTCCTTCTCTCCCTCTCCCTCTCCTCTTCCCTCTCTCTCTCCCTCTCCCTCCCTCCCTCTTTCCTTCCCTCCCTCTCTCTCTCCCTCTCCCTCCCCTCTCTCTCTGTCTCTCTCTGGCACGTGTATGTGTGGTACACATGTGCATGTCTGTCCATGCATGTATATATGTGGTATGCATTGCATGTGCACATGTGTGCTCATGTATGTAGAGATTGACATGGGTTTTTGACTCTCTACCTTACTTATTCATCAAGACAGGGCTTCTCACTTTAACCCAGAGCCCCCGGATTTTGTTAGTCTAGACAGCCAGCTTATTCTTGGGACCACTCTTCTCTCTGCTGTCTGAGTGCTGGCGATACCATGTCTGCCCAGTGAGTAACAAGTGCTTGATCCGCTGAGCCTTCTCCGCCGCCGCCACCCTCTACTGCTCTGTTTCAATCTTATCCCTCTGTTACCAGCAATCCATAGGATGGCATGGATGAGGTTCAAAGCTGGCAAGAGGGATCAGTGGGAAAAGGAGCTTGCCACCAAGCCCGATGACCTCGGGTCCCACATAGTAGGAGAGACTAGCTCCCACAAGCCATTGTGTCAGGCCTCCATGACACATCACACACACACACACACACACACACACACACACACACACACACACACTATAAATGTAATTAAAATGTAAATGAGATCATGTTATTCCACACTTAATACTACCAGTGACTTCTATTACTCTCACAAAATCTAAACTTGGTCCCTGGATCCTAACAAGTCCTGACTTCATCTCCCCTGTCTTTCTCATGTCTCCCTCTCTTTCCTCTGATGTGTGGCCATTACCTCATAACTATCCTTCCTTCTTACTCCTTATAGGCAGTTTGAATAAAAATGGCTCCCGACAGGGCCACAGGGACTGGCACTCTTAAGAGGTCTGATCTTGTTTGATTGGCTGTGGCTTTGTTTGAGGAAGTATGTCACTTGGGGGGGGGGGGCTTTGGTGCCCAGTGTGACATGCTCCTCCTGCTGCCTGTGGGCCCCATGTAGAACTCTCAGCCACCTCTACAGCACTGTGTCTGCCGTGCTTCCTCCCACCATGACGATAATGGACTGAATCTCCCAACTGTAAGCCAGGCCTAATGAAGTGTTTTCTTTTATAAGAGCTGCTGTGGTCATGGTGTCTCACCACATCAATTAAAACAACAACAACAACAACAAAAAACAAACAAACAACTAAGATACCCCTCTTCACACGGAGAAACAGTTCTCATGAGAGAATGGGGAGATTGGTTGCCGGGTTACATAGGGAGCTGTGGCAAAGCCCCCCTGAGTGAGACAGATGTCTGAAGCCAGTCTCACGAAAAGGTTTGGGAAAGGGCATCCCGATTAGAAGGGCGATTAAGGGTAAAGCCCGGGAAGGGTTACACCTCAGCCTTGTGGGAACAGGGCTGTTGGTGGCTCTGTTCACGCCACTGTGCTCAGCATGTGGAAAGGAACTTGGCACATTGGAAACTCAGAGTTTATTGGAAAGCAAATTGTCCTTTCCTCACTTCTAGCTGCTCTGCGTCCCCTGTATGCTTGAGTATTTGTTTCCTGCTTTCTTATAACTGTTTCCCTATGATACGTTTGAAAGTTTGGTGAAGTGGTATGGTTGAGATTTTCACTGCTTTGTGGGGCTGAGGACATAGGTCAGGGGTAGAGCACTAGCCTAGCCTGCTTTAGGCCTAGGGCCAGTCCCCAGTACCACAGGAACAAACAAGCACATAGAATTTTCATCCCTCACTGGCAATAATCTTCTGACACATGTTCTTTATTCAAGAGCTGAGGAGATGGCTCAGTGGGTAAAGTGGTTGCCATGGAAGCCCCGGGCACCTGAATGCCCATCCCCAAGAGTCACGTAAAAGCCAGGTACAGTAACATGCATTTGTAGTCGAGAGCTGAGGAGGCAGAGGCAGGCAGATGAATGGCACTCCTTGGCCAGACAGTCTACCCACTTGGTCCAGCTTCAGTAGAAAACCCTGGGGAGTGATGGAGGAAGACACTCAACATTGACCTCTGACCTGTGAGCCAGGACACACACACACACACACACACACACACACACACACACACACGTATACAAACCCATACAGCCACCACACACACGAAATTAAAAATTCTTCATTGGTTATATTTTCTCCTCCTTTCTCAGGTATTATAACATGTACATATATATGTATAGACATATATTATCATTATGATTATTATTGCTACCCATCTTTGAAGGAAGGGAATTCTTGTTGTTTTCTCTGTTAACACTTGAGTGATGTCCTTGAACAATGGGGCTTCTCCATGATTCTCAGTGAAGTTTTATGAAGAGCATATAAGCTCATGCATGTATTTGGAAGGAGGATAGTTTTTTAAAAGAAAACATGTGTTGCATTTGTGTATTTGTATATATTATGAATGTAAGCGTGTTCATATAACCACTGCCCCTCCTGGAAGGTTCCTTATGCCCATTTTTTTGGTCACAGCCTCTTCCCTTTCCTCCAAAGGATTACCAACCTACCCTTCACACTGTAGATTAGTTTTTCCTTTCTGTGAGTGGAGGTGACGAATGCGCCCTTTCATTTCTGGTTAATTCCCCTCATATGACGATGTTGGGAGTCTCTCTGAGAGAAAGCAAGGACCCTGTGAAACTCAAAGTGTTTCAGGAAGCGATCAGGCTGTGGCCAGCCCGGGTCTGCTGTGGGGTGCCCAGCTGGTGCACACATCCCACGGATAAGCAAGTTCTTACTATTATTGTCTGTCTGGCCCATATTCATTGAGATCACCCAGCTAATCACCTATTCCTTTATTCTCCTTCCCTCCTTCCCCTGCATCTGAAGATCTAAGATAATTTTTCCCTCTCTGAGAATACCTTAAGTGTTTTCCTTTGAAAATTGTTAAAATTATAATTTTTTTGTCTTTCTAAAAATGTTTTAACTTCTTTCTTTAAGAATGTTTTCGAGGGTAGAGAATGTTATTTCTGCAGAAGGCTTTGCTTGGTTGGGCGGCTGGCAGGCTTCAGCTTGTTTTCCTGGGCTTTAAATGATATTCTTTTCATATCTTTTACCCTTTGTTAATTATGTTGATCAGTCAACACTTCTTGTTTCTTGCTTCAAAAGCATCCTCTCCTTTTCCAGTTCACATCTCTCACACATTTTTGCCTCTGCTTTCAATGGCTTTACACTTATCTACCTAGGTATGGATTTCTTTTTAACCTGACTTGATTTCACAGGGCCTCCTGTATGTCTGCCTTGACTCTGTCATCAGCTGTAGCGACCTCTCTGCCATTGATCTATCAATAATATGTCCTCCCCACTTGCTCCAAATGCACCCATTTTAGGCCTTTTGATCTGTTGCCTGCCAATCTTACTTCTCTTCTGAATTTTCTGTTGTCTCCATCTGCCCTCTTGGTCTGAATGTCCCTTTAACCCATCTCTATGCCAGTAATGCTTCAGTGGTGGCCATTCTGCAGAATCCCCCCAACAACCCAGTCCCCAACCCTGGAGTTCCTATTATTATTTAAGGTGTAGGATTTGCATTTACTTCCTTACCATTTCTGACCCTGCCTTGTTTTTTTTCAAAGAATGAGTCACACCACTGTTGTCACCGCCTCTTGTCCGAGCTGGCTTTCATTTATGGCATCCCACCTCCTTGCATTTATAGCTGGTTGACAGAATTACAATCTGCAAATATTTTGCCGCTTACAAAGCATCCTTGGTTGTACGCTTGAAAATTTCACAAATGGGAGATGGCATAAATTATCCAGATCCTGCGTTGACTCTCTCTTCTTTCAGAGGGCATCTGGTTATTTGTGCCAGACCTCAATGACCACTAGCACTGAAGGACTGAGGGACCCTAGTCCATCCTTATCCTGTGGGGCATCCAGCCACGGGTCAATGAGAACAATGCCCATCAGAGTCCTAACCTTCCTTGACATGCATTGGAACTCCAATCCCTTGTGTCTCTAGCCTTGCTGCAGGTTCGAGAGTACGTATCTCAGCCCTGTCCAGTCTAATGCACGGAGGCAGGTGTAATCCAGTTGTCTCTACCCGCCACCCTCTCTACGCCCATCTATCGGCTTTCTCCTTGCTTTCACCTTAGCTCTTGCTTCTGAGAAACCATCCAACTTGTTTTTTGAGGTTCTCTGAAAGTAGCTGACTAGGCAATGCTGGATGGCCAGTGTGCTCCAGAGATCCACCTGATTTTGCCTCCCCAATCTTGGCATGACAGGCATGCACTACCATGCCTGGCTCCTTAAGTGGATCCTGGGATTAGAACTCAGGCCCTTAGACTTGTTCTGTAAGCTCTATACTGACAGCTCCCAAATTTTCTACCTTCTTTTGTAGTAAAGTCAATGAAAACAGTCTCACTAATTTTAACTATTATGACGGTTCCCCTTTTGAGTGGCCCTTGTATTTTTTATTTTGATATGTCTTTGCATTACTTACCCTAGTCACCTTCGCCGCTGATCCACAGTGTGTCTAATTCTGTCTCCCAACTGCAGTTTTCCGGAGTTGACCTGGATCAGGCCTTATTCCAGCCCTTTCCATCCGAAATCATATTCCAGAACTACTCTCCCTGTGAAGTCTATGAGGTGCCATTGGTTTTGAGGAACAATGACAAAGTGAGTATGTTTGCTGGTATAGGTGAGCTTTTCTAGAACACGGGAGGAAGGGTTCAGTACGCTGGATTCTGCAGGGTCTTAGATACACTCTTTAAATTTGATGGACATAGCAAAATAATATGTAAACGTGCCCTTTGACTTCAAGTTTCACAAACACAGAGCTAAGTCTGTTGCTACCTGTACCATCCAGTGCAGTGCCCGACACATGGCAAGCTCCCAATATGCACTCTAAATTCCTTTTTAGAAAAGATTTATTTATTTTTATTTTATATATGTGGGTATTTTACTTACATGTATGCATGTGCACTGCAAACAGAGGCCCAAAGAAGGCGTCAGATCTGGAACTGGAGTTACAGATGGTTGTGAGTGCCACCGTGTGGGTGCTTAAAATCAAAGTCAGGTCCATTGGAAGAGCAGCCAGCGCTCTTAACTGCTGAGCCATCTCTTTAGCCACATGCCCCAACTTCATGTGCAAAAAGTGTGGATTTGATGAGTGGCAGGGAGTGCTTGTGTCTGACCAGCGGGGCTAGGATTCCATTGAGACGAACCGGGTACTGCTAGTGCAGACATCTTCTGAATTGTAGACCCCATTACCCCAGTTGAAGGGATTATCTGCTCAGAGAACTAGCAAACGTGAGCGTGGATACTCATAGTCCTCACATTGTATTTCTAAAAACCTCTACCTTGTGAATCTCTCTCCTTTTGTGGTCTTCTCCCTGTTATATGAAACAGCCGTCGGAATTGTGTCCAGAAGGCTTCTCTCAGTATCCCTGCCCTGTTCCTTTGTAATTGCAGCTGAGGGTTTCTTGCCTAGCCTTACATTGTCTTCTTTAAAGATAAACTAAGGTTTGTTTCAAAGGAAATAATTCGATGCCAGAGGCTTTCCTTGACACCTGGCAGTAACAGGAGAAGGGTTGTGTGGAAGCTTTGAGCACAGTTGAGTGCAGAAATAACCAGATGCTGTGCGAAGGGAGAGCATCTCTGCAGCCTTAAACTCCAGGGAGAAGGCAAATAGGAATCGAGGAATATGGACACGGAGAGCTGAGCCACAAGAAAAATGAGGAAATAAGTCTGTGCGGGAACCAAGGCAAGCAAGAAGGCTTGGAGGTGTAGTAGCTCATTAAAGGACTCAGCGATGCCTTTCAGAGATCGACAGGCTGATCGAATGCCAGCAAAGCCACTCTGTGGACAATGGTACATGGCCTGGGTTAGCACAGTGTCATCAGCAAGAGAAGCTCAGGACAGAAACTCAGGGCTTGGTAGAGAGATGAGAAAGAGCTGAAGGTGACCAAGGTCACATCGCCAGGACTCTGGAAAGAGTCACGTGATGTAGACATTAGGACTTTTCACATGGGGCTGCCAACAAGTTCGTTTTCTTTTGTAGAATTCTCCTTTCCCCTCTTACTACTGTTTTACACTGTTTGGGGTTTTATCAGGCTAGTAAGGATGAAGAGGGACTAGGTTAAAGGTCCTTTGGTAATTCCGCCTGAGCCTAAACAAGAAGCGGTTATCAGTAGGTATATATGAGGAAGTCATGGGTAAAGGGAATGTGTATATTTCATCTTCCAAAGGGCACAGGTTTTATGGATACCACCTTCTCTTGGGTAAGACGCAACCAAAATGTTGGCCCCATGGAAAGTCCTCAACCAGGGAAAGTTCAGTTATCTACAAGCAGATAGCTTTCTTCAAGCTAGGCAGGTACGTTCTCACTTGAGTTACACGAGGCTGTGTCTGTCCTGAGAGGCTTAAACAGGCTCTCCTCTCCCCTTCCTCCATATAAGGGCCTGTGGTAACCAGCAGTGTCGGATGACCCTGGATCTGGCGTTACAGGCAGTTGCAAGCCACTCAAAGTGGGTGTCTGGGACTCAGTGTGTGCTCTTAGGCTCACCCCATCTTCTCTCCAGCCCCAGTGATGCTCTTAATAAAGGAAGAACAACACACGTGCTGCTCTGTTCCTGTCTGAAGTGTGCGTGACCCCTCCTGGGTGCTGTGGTTAAAGGCCTGTGCCATCACACCAGGCCCAATGCATGTTCCTCGATGCCTTACTCTGTGCTCCTAGGACCTTCCTCTATCCTTTCTTCATAGAGAAAGGATAGAGACTTTTTCAAGGTCATGGGATTCCTTTCTCTCCCTGCATTACTTGTGACTTCAGGTCATCTTTTTCCTAGTTACCTTAGTTATGCTTAACTCTGTTCTACTATTTTGAGTCATTAGCAAATACTCTTTAGCAGGTAAGGTCCCAGTACTCATGAGTCTGACGTACGAGGACTGTGTGATTGAGGCTATTCTGAGTTACATAGGAAAATCTTGTCTCTAAAACCAGAAAAAATCCATTCCCCTGGTGTGTGTGTGTGTGTGTGTGTGTGTGTGTGTGTGTGTGTGTGTGTGTACCTGTCTGTGTGTTTCTGTTTGTGTATAGAGATACTCCACCCCTGACCACTCCCATTTGCCTTATAATTGCATTTCTTATATCTGGGATAGAGCTCCATATCTCTGGGCAAGACTAGGGGAGCAGAGGCTAAGACCTTAAACGAACAAAACTGCTTGAAGCTGCCCTGAGATCTGTTTTTTGTTCTTAACTTCTCGATGAGGTTCCCATGAAGAGGGTGGGTGGAGTCAGTCCTTCCATTACCCATGGCTTGGTGGAGCTGATTTAATTTCCTCCTCTGTGGCCCAGGGAATTGTGTCAGAGCTCAAAAGCCATTGTGAGAATGGAGTGGCACATCATGTCCCAGGGTGTGTGTGTGTGTGTGTGTGTGTGTGTGTGTGTGTGT
>NC_034609.1:33671647-33687738 GCF_900095145.1 Mus pahari
TGTGTGTGTGTGTGTGTGTGTGTGTGTGTGTGTGTGTGTATGTGCATTGAGCAGTCTGTTTTAGAAGACAGTCATTTCAGTTATAAAATGAACACAGACTTTGAACACTAACATGAATAATAATGTTAGTAAAAGTAGAGTTAATGTGTCGTAAAGACTGACTGTCGAGCCCTTAGTATAGATGTGATTTCCCTTGGCCACAGACCCAGCAAGGAGTAGGCGGTGCCCTTACTGCGCTGAAGTTTGTGCTTCTCCTCTGCCTTTCTCTCATACATAATATCACCATCTCCTGTTTCTCCTGCAGATCCCACGGATGGTAAAAGTCGTTGAAGAAAGCTCACCTTACTTTAAAATCATCAGCCCCAAAGACATCGGCCACAAGGTAGCCCCTGGCGTGCCATCTGTATTCCGAATCCTCTTCACTCCAGAGGAGAACAAGGTAATCCCAGCGCCGGCAGAAGATTGATTATGTGTCTCCAGCGCTCTGTAGTTCGACTCCAAACACTCACGGGGCTGCCAGTCTTCATGGGAGTGTCTGTGGTATTTGAAGTGGGCTGTGGTGGGGGCAGCGGTCATGAGGGGCATCTCGGTGGCTCTTGAGATTGGCAGTTAACTGGTGATGGTGTTTTGTTGGTGTGGTAGCTGTATTATTAGTCTGGGGTTTTGTTGGTGGTTTTGTTATTGTGGTGGAATACCTGAGGGTGAGCATGTGGAGAGAAGAAATGCATCTAGCTCCCAGTCTTAGAGACTGACACTCCGTATAGCACAGGTCTAACTCCAGCAAGCCCCACTGCTCCCATAGCTGAGTCACCTCACGGTGGATGACATCATTTACAAAGGAGAGATGGGATGGTGATCAAGGAAGCTACAACTTGCAGAAAGACCAGCAATAGCTTCCTCTACACACTCTTCCAGGCTCCACCCCTTTAAGGGACACCACCTTCCAACATCATTATGCTGAAGACCAATCTGTCCACCTATGAATCCCAGAGGATTCAAGTCATGAACAAAGCATAGCAGTAGGACTGGTATTGGTGGCTCTGTGGATGGCATTGTTATTAGACATGGTGGTGGTGAGAGGGGAGAGGAGGGAGGGATGCCATTCTACCAGTGAAGAGCAGAGAGCTGTTGTATCTGTGAGCCAAGTCACTGGGCTGTGAGAAAGCCTGACCCTGCTGGATACTCCCTTCTAGCCTCTAAGCCAACAGGTTTATACTATATCCTGTCAAAGGGCCACCAATAAAGAAAAGGCATAATCTGCATGCAGTAAGCTGAGAAAAAGGATGAAGACCATCATGTCTTTGGTTGGTGGATCATATATCTCTCCTCCCAGAATTCCAACCTAGCTGAAAAAGAGGCCTAAATTCAAATATTGATCACATTCAGCCTTCCTAGCAGAAACATCGCCAGGGCTCGAGGCTGAGATGAGGTTCTCCATAGAGGACTGACTCCCCTTAGAGTCCCCCTCAAACACAGCAGGGAAGGAACAGCTAACACAGAGATCTGCCTGGTCAGCTGAACCCTGTCTGCCCACCAACAGCCAAGGAAGAGCTGGCACACAAAGCGATAAGGCCGGTTTCCCCCTCGGCACCACCCGAAGGCTCGTCTAGGTCACGGGAACCCAGGGTTTGCCTTGGCGGGAAGGAGCAAGGACACAGGAGTCAGAGAGCAGCTCCCCTCCTGGACAGGATTGTTGGTTAGGTTTCCTCCTTTGGGAGACAACTGGGGCTGAGGAGAGGGAGGGAAGGGATTCATCACCATATGAAGGAGGTAGAGCAGAAAACATCACTCAACTGGACATGAGCAGCAGGCTCAGCTGGCTGTCAGCATAGGTGGCAGCATAGGTGACAGCATAGGTGGCAGCATAGGTGACAGCATAGGTGACAACACAGGTGGCAGCATAGGTGGCAGCATAGGTGACAGCATAGGTGACAGCATAGGTGGCAGCATAGGTGACAGCATAGGTGACAGCATAGGTGGCAGCATAGGTGACAGCATAGGTGACAGCATAGGTGGCAGTATAGGTGACAGCATAGGTGACAACACAGGTGACATCATAGGTGGCAGCATAGGTGACAGCATAGGTGACAGCATAGGTGGCAGCACAGATGGCAGCATAGGTGGCAGCACAGATGGCAGCATAGGTGACATCACAGGTGACAGCATAGGTGACATCACAGGTGACATCACAGGTGGCAGCATAGGTGACAACATATTTGGCAGCATAGGTGACAGCATAGGTGGCAGCATAGGTGACAGCATAGGTGACATCACAGGTGACATCATAGGTGGCAGCATAGGTGACAGCATAGGTAGCAGCATAGGTGACATCACAGGTGGCAGCATAGGTGGCAGCATAGGTGACAGCATAGGTGACATCATAGGTGGCAGCATAGGTGAAAGCATAGGTGGCAATGGGGGAATGATTCCCAGGTACCATCCCTTTCTGAGTGGCCATTGCTAGGGGAGGGATAACCACTCACTTTTGAGAATATGGCCACCCATAGGCTTCCTGTGTTCCAGGGGTAGTGCTAAATGGACTTAATGAGTTCTCAAAAAAGGGGGAGGGGACATAAAGTTGGGAGGGAGGAGACTGTAAGACGTGTGAAGGATAGATATGATCATATTTCCTTCTATACATGCATGAAATTCTTAAAAAACAAAGCCCTAGAATAAAAAAATGTGTGCTGAGGATAATGTTAGCAACAGGCATACATATACACATCATCCATATCCATATCCATATCCATATCCATATTATGCTGTTATAGCTGGAATCAATAGATGAGCCAGACAAGATAGCTCTGAACTGCCTCTCTGCACTAATACTTATTGTGCGCTGTTAATATCATTACCAGCGGTCTCACTACTAATGTGGCCATGACTCCTTTTCTGCAGGGCAGGGCATAGTCTCCTGTGGCTGGCTTCCTGACATGTCACTGGTCATACTGTTGCCAATCTCTTGGATTGTGTTTGTGGAACTACTAATGTGCTTGTTAACCACTAGAACAAGTGAGAAGAGGAATCGGATGTGAGGTTTCTTTGCTGTGGATTGGTGAATCAATCCCCCTGTCTCCCTCTGGGCTCTCCTAGCTGAAGGCTATCTGTGAAGAAAAAGAGCCTGGGTTTAGCTGGAACTGGGATGTCAGATTCTGGCGTCATTGTTCTGTGGACAGCAGATTGTAGGCCTCTGTGTGTCCTGAACTACAGAGCATGTTTTGATTTGGGGACTCGTAGTTCTCGTTTTTTTGTCTTCTTCCTTCCTCAGAAAACACATATTCCCCCAGAAATGTTGTTGGTCCACCCTCAGGAGCTCTGACTGAGAGAGTTCCACATGGGGCTTCCAGAGGAGATGGGATACAGTACAATGCAATGGAGGTGAAAGAACAGTCGCTAGTCTTTGGTGTGTGCATTACATGATTTCAGTCTTCAGAACCATGTATTTAATATTTCTGCTTTCCAACGCCCATGAATATCTTACTTAGAAACTGTACGATGGCAGAGAGGTGAGTGGGTGGAGGGTAGGATGGAGCTAGACTGAAGGGCTGTCACTTACAGGTGAGTCTGGGTGACATAAGATAGGCTGGAGTCTGTCACGCTATTCCATTGGCTTCTGTGTGTTAAAGTTTCCAAAAGCAAAAGCTGAACACTCTACTGCTTGTGTATATCACAAGTAATGGTTGGAATGTATTTTATGTCTTTTGGCATTTGCTTTATAAATGTGAGATCCTAATATTCACATCAAGGATTCATGTGCTTGACTGCATTTTTTTTTACTGTTTGTCCAACTCCAGATGTTGAATTGCCCCTTGACATTTCATTCCTCCAACTCTGTATATCTATTAGAAGTCCTTAATTTAAGACAAGTTAAATGTCATTATACTGTTACTTCCTCTAGGTATTTAATATCATGGAAGTTGACAGATGTGGATAAGGAGGCATGATGAGACTAATGGCTACCTAGGAGAAATACGGTTATCCAATTTTAGATTCTGTTAAAATTTAATAAACAGGCTCGGTAGCCTAGGCTCCCAATCCTAACTACCCAAGAGGATAAAACAGACCAGTCTTCAAGCTCAAGGCCTTTGTGGGCTACAGAGTGAGTTCAAGGCCAACCTGGATAACTTACTGGTACCCTGTCTCTTGACTAAAAAAGGAGAGAGAGAGAGGAGAGGGGGAGGGGGAGGGGAGAAAGAGAAGAGAAGAGAAGGAGGAGGAGGAGAGGAGAGGAGAGGAGAGGAGAGGAGAGGAGAGGAGAAGAGAAGAGAAGAGAAGAGAAGAGGAGAGAAGAGGAGAGAAGAGGAGAGAAGAGGAGAGAAAAGAGGGAGAGAAGACCTGAGGAAACAGGTCATGGAGGGAGGACTTGCTAGCAAGCATAAGGCACTGAGCTCATCTCCCAGTATAGGAAAAGAGGGTGGGATTTGTGTTGGGATTGGCTGTAGGTGATACTTGGGTTTTTCTCTTACTGCTGCCAGCAGGATCCAGTATTCAGTATCCCCCTCATCCTCACTGCTGGGAAACTGACAGGGCCAGTGCACAGCATGACCAGCTAGGTTCAGGCACGCGCCGTTCAATGCAGTTCCAGAAGGCAGCAGAGAAGCGAAGCCAGGTTTGCTTTAGGAAAAAGTCAGTCATGCTAGCTGGGTGTCCCTCTTTGTTCAGTGGACCAGATTGACAGTCAAAGGGTTGACGTTGTTTTGCCTCTGCGTCCCCTGCTGCTCTGCTCACTCTCCATCCTCACTCCATGACCCTCACATCTGGAGGGTGAGATATGTAAATTGCAGCATGTCACATTTAATAAGCTCATCCCCCTTTCAGCTGGATCGTCAGCACCTGTGTATATTAGCACGCTGAAGATGATAAAGCAATTTCTTCCCTGTCATGTATTGATCGGCTTCCTGCTCATGACACTTGCTAAGAATGCCAAATGTCCAGATAACAGGTGCAGTCAATTCACTGTGACTTTCCCTATCTCCTCCCACACAGACTTAAAAAAAACCAAAACACTGGATATGTTATCAGTCTAACAATACCATTGCGTGTACCATGCACCGTGGAAGTATAACGGTCAGTGTTCTTATCAAATCGTACCAAGGAATTCTGGAGCCTGTCATTCATTTTCTTGACCTCTGAGATTGTAATCTTTATTGCTAAATTGAGTTGGGAAATATTAAGCTTCGGTAAGAGTGAAACACGGAACACTGACTTAGAGTCAAGCAAGCATGTTTATGCCGCTGCAATGTGAGGCTGTAACAGCATTTGGAGGAGGAAATGCAGGGGGGCTTTTAATAATCAAGTTTTGATGGAACCAGACAAAGGCACGTTAATTACAGCTAAGTCTAGGTGATGGGTATATAGGCATTTGTTATGCTATTCTGTCTTCTCTGTGATGTTTCTAGGGCAAATATCCAATTAGATGTCAAAATGGCTTTCGTATGAAATTTAATGAATGTCTCAAGGAGGACAGGAGAAAATCATATTTTATATGCTCTAGATGTATAATAATGACAATAATGATGTATAATAATATATTTCTAACACTTTGAAGAGTAGATACCATAAAATCTTCTGGGGTTTAGGGTATGAGAGCAGGTCTCATGTCAACTAGACCAGCCTTGAAGTCAGTGAGAAGCTGAGAATCACCGTAACTGCTGACTCTCCAGCTCGGCGCTGGAATCACAGGCATTTCCATCATTTCTGACTCTCCCAGTCAGTAATTTTCTTTGCTTCAGACTTTATTTTCTTCCTTGATTAAATTTAGCTCTCCCTAGATCTGTCTGGGTCCTTCCTATAAGCTCACAGCCTAACATCGTGCCGGCCACCATGAAACAGAGCGTTAAGAATTAATTTCAAGAAAATATGAAGCAGCGTTTTCTTTCCATTTGAGTGTGTCTTGTAGATCATAAAGGCAGAAGCATGTAAGGAGCTTTTTCTGTTCTGAGTATATTGTAAATTAACATCCTTTCTGGTTGTTTTAATCAGGAGAACAATGTTTAAGGACTCTGTTCTGGGAAGAACGCGGTCTGCATTTGCTTTTGTGTCTCCAATGAGCCATCTCTCTGCCTTTAAACCTTCCGGACTACTAGGGTATCATTTGATTATTAGCCTGATAAGAATCTCAGGAATTCTCTTCATAGTTCAGGATTCAAGTAAAAAAATCTGAAAGACAACGAATGTTCATTTCTCACTCACTCAGTGGCTTGTTTCAGCTGGGGTCCTGTTGTTTGAGCTAGAGCACTGTGGCTAATGAAACAAGGCTTCATGGATCTTGTGATCCACAGTAAGAGGACACGCTGCGGTGTAAATCAGTGTCGACTGCTGACATGCTACAGAAGAGGCAATGCTGGGCATTCTTTTCCTTCAGTAGGAGGGCGAGGGAAGGGTTATCAGTTGAGGTGACATTTGGGTGCCAAGTTTAACATCAGCCATGCAAATGCCTTATGGGAAGAGCCTTCTGGGAGAAGGGGCAGAGTGAGTATAAAAGCCCGGTGGCAGAACTATGCTGGCTAGGAGCTCAGGAGAGTGCCAGAGGCTGGTGGGGCTGCAGCAGAGGAAGCTGCTGGGAAAACCAAAAGGGAAAGACGTTACAGGAGTGAGAAGATGGAGAAGAGGGGAAGAGGTTACAGGAGTGAGAAGATGGAGGTGTTGGGAGGTCGTGTAACATAAGATGGGAAGTTGCAACGCACTCTTCAAGACCTTTTTCTTATGGAAGCATGTACCATCTGTAAAGCTTGAGAATTTAAAGAACTTCACAGATTTCAGTCGACCACTGCATGACCACTCTGGCTTTATCTGTCTGCTCCTTGCCACAGTGGATTTGGAATCCATATACCATATTATTTCGATTACAAATACTTCAATATTTGTCTCTAAAGATAAGGACTTTTTAAGATGTTACTAAGATCACCAGTAAATGTAAACAAACCATGGTCCCTTAGTGCCTCCAATAACCCAGTCAGTATTCAGGGTTCCCCTGCTGAGTCAGGTTGCTTCAATCAGGGAGTAAGTGAAGTTTGTCCATTGATCCTCACTGACTTATTTAGAATGATCACCTCTCTGTGGTTTATAAACTCTTGGGTAGGTCAGAGCCTTGATTAGATTCATAGCTGCTTCTGGGAACCTGTTGTGTGCACTTCCTGAAGCATCACTTCAGGAGGTGTGCGGTATCTGTATCTGTTTCTATGGTGACTCAGTGAGGGTCATCCCGCATCATCCAGGTCCCACTGTGTAAATCAGGCTGACCTCAAACTCACAAGGATCCTTCTGCCTCTGCCTTCCGAGTGCTGGGGGTCGTACCTCTACCCCTGGCAACACACACACACACACACACACACACACACACACGTCCATCACTTCAGCATAGCCATCCCTTTTGTGCAAAACCATATAAAAATCTTATCTTAGTGGTTTTTAAGCTCTGCAATCATCTCTTGCATGTAATACAATACCACAGAGCAAGTAAACTATTCAGAAGAAAAATTTATTTTTGATCCTCATTCTGGTCCCGGGGTGAAGAGCCAATTTGGCCATGATGTTCTAACAGGGAAAGTGCCGAGGCAGATATCTGTGTGTTCAGGTCCCTCTCTTCTTACAAATCCACCAGAACTGCAACCATGGGGGCTCTAGACCTTCTCTGGTATTAGATGCCTCCCAAAGACCCAAACTGTAAGCACATGAGTTCGATTTCAATTACCCTGCAATCATAGAATGGGGATTAAAGATCAACACATGAACCCTTGATGAGAGGCACATACAAGCACATGGAAACCATGGCAACTTGCTGTCCCATACATAGTTACTAACCACAGTGACCGTGCTGAGTACAGATCGGGAATCATGTTTCATCTAGCCAAAACTGGACCAGCATCTCTCCGGCTTCTGAAAACCACTACTCCACTCTTTTCTTCTCTGAGTTTGACTGATTTAGCTCCTCTTGGTACACGAAATCTTATGTTTGTTTTTCTGTACCTATTTTATTTCATTTAATGCAATGTCCTCTGGAGTTAGATGTATTGTCGTGAATAACAGATTTTTCTTCCTTGCATAGTAGTCCATAGTATGTATATGCATGCGCATGTCTTGGTATATTTTCTGTATTTGTTCACTCATTGATCTACACATGTGCTGATTCCCTGTCTTGGCTGTTCAGTACTGTGAGCATGCAGATCTCTTCTGTACACTGATTTAATTTCTTTTGGATAAAAAGTCAGACATAAAATCCTTGGGTTGTATAGTGGCTATCTATCTATCTATCTATCTATCTATCTATCTATCTATCTATCTATCCATCCATCCATCATCTATCTATCTATCATCTATCTATCTATCATCTATCTATCTATCTATCATCTATCTATCTATCTATCTATCTATCTATCTATCTATCTATCTATCTATCCATCCATCCATCTATCTAAGTTTTTGATACAGGTTTTCTTTGTGTGTAGCCTTGGATGTCCCAGAACTAACTCTACAGATCAGGTTGAGATCTCACGGAGATCTGCCTTCCAAGTGCTGGGATTAACATGCCACCAATGCCTGGCTGTTTTTGACTTTTCTGAAGAATGTCCATGTCGTTTTTTGACAATGACTATGCTAATTTGCATCTCTACCCACAGTCAACAAAGGCGTATGCATTTTAACTGGATTCGCTGCTGTCTGTTACATTTCCCAGCCTGCTTTGCTGCCGCGTATGTGTAAGAACTAGCCAATGAGTGAAGGCGGCAGGATTGCCAAGGTTTTTACTTGGAGGCAGACAGTGCAGCAGGAGGTTCTCCCCTCTGTCCCCTGCTGTCCTTCTGGCCTCCAGCTTGACTTGGGAGCACAGTATCAGCAGTAGTTCAGGCAGGTGACAAGGGCCATTTGAATTAGAGTAGTGACACTGAAGGGGAGTTAAGAGGTCTTATTAGAGCCGCTAGGATCTGGATAAAGAAGTGAATTAAAGAATGGAGCTAGTGAGACTCAGAAAATTGTGGTCAGTAACTAAAAAAAGTGAAGGCACCATTTGCAGAGTTGGAACAAGGATTCGAAAGCAGGTTTGCAAGGCTGGAACTCAGGAGTTAAATGTTGAATTGTCTCTTGGACTTGGAAAGATATTAGTAACCTTGGCTCGAAGACTTTTTATGAAATGCTGTGTACAGAAGCCAAAATGTTTCCGAGAGAACGGAAGGTGAGGGGGTGGCAACACTGGGTCCAAATTAACACCAGGAAGGAGTTTTGCTGCAAAGTCATTGAAAAAAGTGGGAGGGGGGATAGCTAGAAGTGTAGTTTATATATAAAATATATAAACTACATATAAATATATAGCATGAGGCTTTTCAAATGTGACTGTAAGCTGATATGCTTATTCTTCAAAGAGGGAAGTCTAGAGATTCGGGGCAGCGTTGAAATGACAGAGGGGCTGGTGTCTAGTGTGTAGGAGAGAGGTTGGTCCTTGGAACAGGATGAAGGCAGAGGGCATGCAGATGAAGGAACAAGTGCCCATTACTGGCAGGTGGTGTAAGGGTACTGGATAGAGCATCTTTGAGCTGAAGAGGAAATCATTTGTCCTAGTAGATGATATTATACATGTGAATTATGAGTTAAAACAAATTTCCTATATCCCATCCCTCTTCCCATATGCAAGGTCAAAAGTCATTCTCTTAATATATGGAGAAATGTAGCTGTCCCCAGGATGCTGAGACCCCAGCTGGGCCACCGGCCAAACCCAAGACACCTGGCCAATCCTACTTTTAAATTCACTGGACTTTCTATACCAAGGAATTCCTTCTGAGAGTGAATCTGAGACTGAGAAGCTATGCTATAACAGGGACCTCTCACGGGTCAAGGAACTCAGCAGGTTATCTGGGGTGCCAAGGGCGGACTTCCCTAATTCCCTGTCAGATCTGGTTTCTCTTCATTGCCATTTCCTATAACACACTTAGGAGTGAAGAAAAGGGAGAGAAGGGAAGTGAGGTTTTAAGCACATTGGCCTTGGTCTTGACATACAGCCATTTATTGGAGTAGAAGACACCATTTCCCTCCACCATGTCTCCCAAGGAAAGAATTCCGGCCGTACTTGCCTTCTACCAAGGGACTAATGTCAAAATCAAGACTCACTCTTTTCACTCCCAGAGTCAAATCTTTTCTGCTCACATTTTTCTGCTGTTTTTAAGGATTGAAGTATGTCTGGAGGATGGGGGTGGAGGTGGGGTTCAGGAAGAAGGCCGTCTGGACAGTACTGCTACTGGGGTAGCCTTTTTGGGTGGAAAGTGACTCATAACTGAGTCTGTCGCAGTAGAAGGGACAGAGCTAAGAGCAAATGTCCTGCTTTTGACTGGCGACCTGATTCCTCTACATCTCAGGACAGGGGAAGGGATTCCATCAGCATGAGTAGTTGTTCCTGAGTCACCAGTAAAGCACTGTATAACATAATCTACATATTACATAATCTAACATACTCATATACCTACCCTTGGAGATTAGAGTGTGCCTAAAAAGGAAGTGTTTAACAATTGTCTTCATGGTCTTTCCTGGATGTGGGAATCAATTAAGGAAAAACAAACAAACAAACAAACAAACAAATTGTGACTTCATGCCTAACCTCTGTTTAGGAATTTGAGAAGATTCCACAACATCCCTGCTACCACATCTATTGGCCTCCTCCACCATTTCTAGCTGCCTTAAACTCTTACCAAGCAAGCCATAAGACAGGAGCCTGGAACTAAAAACAAAACACCTCAGGTTGGCCTGAGAGCCCTACTCTGCAGGATCCCTTCTGTGCCTTAATTAGTACTAGCCTGACCGCTTTCAAGTTTGTAATTCCCAACAAACCCTTTGCTGGCTGGGTTTGAGTACCTAAGGGAGAGAAAGTGAAAGCAGTGTTCTGCCTCTTTAAGGCTGGGCTGTCAACTCACTAAACAATCCTTGAGATTGAAATCTAGGGGTTTCCTAGGATCAGATACTTTGGTGCAATTTGTACTTCCTTCTGTCTGGGTGTCATCATTCCCAAGCTTGGCTTTGCCATCTGAAAAGCAAAATCAATTGCAAGGCTAAGAGCCCAACAACTTAACTTTAATACATCTTGGGAGTACTGTTCATTAATTTTTATTGCTCACGCCTACCCGAAGACTTTATGTTCGCAGTCTCCCTTGCCAGGAACTCTCCGTTCCTGGATCTCTCCCGGTTAGTTCCTTTTGCATTTCAGCTCTGCATCCAAAGGTCACCTCCTCCGGGAGGCATCCCTGGTTATTTAAGACTAAGCAGCTCCTTCTCACAGCAGCGTTTGTCTAACTTACTATTCTACTGTGATAGACTACCATGGTCAAGGCAAGTTATCAAAGGGAAGGCTTATTGGAGATCATTGTCCCAGAGGGATGAGAGTCCATCACAGTCACCATGAGGCAGGCACAGCCGGCACAGAGGTACCTCGGCAGGCAGTCATGGCCACTGGAGCAGAAAGCCAAGAGGTCACATCTCAAACAACAAGCATGAAGCAGGGAGAGATAGCAAACTGGTAGCAGGGTGAGGCTGTGAGATCTCAAAGCCAACCCGCAGGGGCATCCTTCTGGCAAAGCCACACTTTCTAAGCATCTCCAAATAACACCATCAACTTGGGACCAAGTGTCCAAATGCCTGAGACTATGGGTGACATTTCTCACTCGAACCACTAGAGCTTTTGACGATATTACTATTTTCTCAAAGCCCCCACCATGCTCTAAGCTCACCTTGTCCTACGCGTAGGGACATTTTTAGTACTGCCACCATCGTCACATCCACAACACGAGTAAGCACATGTTGACTGTTCACCTGTCACCATATTTAGTATGTGAGAGTAATTGTGACAGGCCATATTTATTGAAACCTTCCTCCCCGAAAGACGCTAAACTAAGCAAGCACATTAGTCCACGGTTCAGCATCATCTCTTCCTGGGGACTACTGTGGTGACCTACCAGCTGGCTTGTCTTTCTCTACTGAAGTCCCTGCACAGTCCACCCACATGGTCACCAGTACTTTTCCAAAACTATAAATTGGGTTGTGTGGGGGATCAGCTGTCCATGGTGTGAATGTTTCCTGTCATCCTCAGGTCCTGCCACTGGCTTAAAAGATGCCCTGTGGCCCCCCTGCCTGCCCCCACCTCTTCTAGGTCTCTAACCACTCCTGCCTTGTCTCTCTCTGGCCACCGGCTCCGAGTCATGCTCCCCCAGAGAGCCATCCAGACTCATAGCTTCATTTCTCACTCTGGTCTTGGCTGATGTGTAGAGCCCTTTCCGGTCTCCTTTCTCCGAGCACTGTTGTAATCACACTTTGTTTATTTGCTCAGTTGCTTGCTTGTTTTCCATTCGGCGCTCTCCAATGTTGTATTCCTGATTGCCCTTCACTCAACAAATATTTGTCAAATTTTTGCCAAGTCCGGGCTATGGTATAGTCAGTGAGATGGGAGAGCTAAGTTTAGATGGCACCGGCAGTAAGATCTCTGTGAGAGGATGGACCACTGTACAGATCCTGAGGAGATGAAGGAAAAAAACCACCAGGAGTAACCAGAGGGAAGCCATGTGTGAGCGAACAAATGTCATGTGTGGAGGCTCTGCGTATGAACGAATTAACGCCCTGTGTGGAGGCTCTGTGTGGGAAAGAAGGGGTTGTAGCTGCAGAGGTGAGCCGGCAGGGCAGGAGGAGATGTGGCTGAGGAAAGGGCAGAGGCCTCACTGTGGAGTCCTGGAGAGCAGGGAAGCCCTCAGTCTGGCCAGCCTTGGGGGAGGCACTATCCGAAGTGACTTATAGTTGATCTGGGTCTCAATCCCTTAGATGGAAATGGACTTGAAATAGGGAGGGTCCCATTAGCCCAGGAAAACCTGCAGTGCCAGGAGGAGGGTGACAAGACGTGTTGGACTCAGAATAGTTCTTCGTTTAAATTTATTTTATGTACAGTAATGTTTTGCCCACATTTTTGTGTGTATGAGAGTTCTAGAACAGATTGCCTAGAACAGGAGTTACAGACAGTTGTGAGCTGCTATGTGGGTGCTGGGACTTGAACCCGGGTCCTTTGGAAGAGCAGCCAGTGCTCTTAAGTGCCGAGTCATCTCTCAAGCCCCCAGAATATTTCCTCAAGGCAGGCTGAGCTCTCTCACATTGTCTGGGATCCACTGCCTGAGGCTAATTTGGTTTAACCCTGAGTATGGTGGGTGGGACTCTCATCCAGCCATAGGCTACAGTAGATTTGATCATGTAACAGTCGTGGGAGGGTCGCAAGAACAAGACTAGAAATACCAAAACTTCTGAAAACTTTCATTTAACACTGGCACAGCACACAGTACTTTATGCTATTCAAAACAAGAGGTGAAGCCAATACCCTTCACTCCTGATGGAGGTGCAGAATCATATTGCAAAGAATGTGTGTAAAGAGACCCTTCATCAGAATCATCAATCCAAACACAGGAGGTGGAAGGATGAATAGAGTTTAGATGCTGGTGTGTTCAGCCCATAGCCAGTGGCCTTCATAGCCCAGAATGAATATGTGTTGGGAGAGGTCCTTTCCTGGGGAGACAGAAACAAGATCTCCCCCATCCACATAAGATCGCAACAACAAATCCAAATGCAATTCCACTGAAGATAACCCAAGGAACCAATGAGTTTTTAAGATGGGTTGCCCACAGGAGCATAGGTAACCCCAACACAGCAGAACTGGAAAGTCTTTGCCCTGCATGGATGGTGGCTTCCCCTTCTGTTAACCTTACCTAGCCTAGATACTCTAGCTCCTTTCTGAGAGTCCTCTGAGGCCACAGACGTGCAGAAAGGGCCCAATGTCTGGGAGGGAGAGCTGGAATCTCAGTTGAGGTCCAGCTTCTCTCTCCAGCTCCTCCTCCTATGACAGCAACATTATCAATTGTCAACAGGCCTGACTTGACGGTACTGGTCTCTTGCATGCAGGTACCAGTGATTCTCCTGAGAATGCTGGCCGCCTCACACAGAAGGCCATAGTTTACAACCCTGTGTGCACTCTAGCACATGCTGAGACCACAGTGTCAGCTTGTAGTGCCAGAAGTTTGGACACCCCTGGTAGAAGGAGGACATGAGGGATGAGTAGCAATCTTTGCATCTAAAGAATACACTGGTTAGTTCATATCGTTGTTCCACCCACAGGGTTGCAGCCCCCTTTCAGCTCCTTGGGTACTTTCTCTAGCTCCTCCATTGGGGGCCCTGTGTTCCATCCAATAGCTGGCTGTGAGCATCCACTTCTGTGTTTGTCAGGCACTGGCATAGTCTTACAAGAGGCTGCTATATCAGTGTCCCTTCAGCAGAATCTTGCTGGCATGTGCAATAGTGTCTGGGTTTGGTGGCTGATGAACTAACCAGTACCCCCAGAGCTCGTGTCTCTAGCTGCATATGTAGCAGAAGATGGCATATTCAGCCATCATTGGGAAGAGAGACCCCTTGGTCTTGCAAACTTTATATGCCCCAGAGAGGGGAACGCCAGGGCCAAGAAGTGGGAGTGGGTGGGCAGGGGAGCAGGGAGGGTATAGGGGACATTTGGGATAGCATTTGAACTGTAAATGAAGAAAATATCTAATAAAATAATTAAAAAAAAAAAAGAATACACTGCCTTGACTTTCATTCCCTCACTCCCAGCGCCCCACCCCCACCTCACCTCCCAACCATCGGAGACACCTGAACTCTAAGAGTCAGTACCGCCTGATAGGGTTTGACATTTGCCCTACCCTTCCCTCTCAGCAAGAAGAATGTCAGCGAAAGCACACCTCTGCTTGCCCTGAGAGGTTTGGAGTGAAATACAGTGCGTTGGTTGGCACGATGCCTGCCATAGCCCCTGTTTCTCCTTTTATGGTGATCGTGGTCACCACGCTGGTGTCCCCCACAGCTAATGATTGTGCCGTCCCCTGGCAGGATTACGCCCACATGTTGACCTGCATCACCGAAAGAGAAAAGTTCATTGTGCCAGTCAAAGCCAGAGGGGCTCGAGCCATCCTGGACTTTCCCGATGAGCT
The DNA here is from genome assembly GCF_900095145.1 of Mus pahari. Classification (NCBI taxonomy): domain Eukaryota; kingdom Metazoa; phylum Chordata; class Mammalia; order Rodentia; family Muridae; genus Mus; species Mus pahari. The sequence continues at coordinate 33,686,629 of NC_034609.1, forward strand.
GAATTTCTCCACTTGCCCTGTGAAGTACAGCACCCAGAAGGTTCTGCTGGTCCGAAACATTGGCAACAAAGACTCCATGTTCCACCTCAAAACTCGCAGGTACGCATTCCTGCAGCTCCTGACTTTGATTGATTACAGCTAACTCTGGCTGGCACACGTTTGAATAGCACTGGGTTGGTGGGGGCCGGCGGGGTGTGTGGGGGGGTGTTGCTTGTTACAGCTTCAGCTAGGAGACCTTGTTGATGCAGATAAGACTGTCCCTTTATCCTAAACATTCCAGGTTTACCATCCATTTCTTACGAAATTTTACCTTCTTTAGTACAGAGAATAACCCTTGGGAATGTGTAAGGATTAATTTTTGACCAGAAAGTCTTCTGACTTGGATTAGTTTGCTATTGATGATGCATCAGATTATCATACATTCAGTGACCTCAAGCAATATAAATCAATAGTCCCATGCTGCTGTAGATAATCTCATGTTGTCATAGGTGTCAGCAGGCTCTTAGCCTTTCTGGAAACCTGTGAGGAAAACAGACCCCTTAGCTCATCTTCTACAGAGTTATCAATCAACATCCCTTGACTTGTGATCCTCATTTTTTTCATCAGAGAGGGGGGGGCGGTGTAGGGGGAAGGAGAGAGAGAAAGGCAGGGATGGTAGGGAGAAGCTAGAGGAGCTGCCTCAAAAAGCAGCCTTCATCCCTGGACCAAATCCCCAGGCAGTCTTCCTAAAGAGTCCTCTACCAACCCCCCAAGACAAAGGCAAGGTCTTGTTGGGAACAAAAAAAAGGGGGTGCGGGGGGGGGGCGGGGGAAGTGGGGGAAGGGAAAAGAGGCCCATGCCCTGTCAGAGTTTCCCTATTCTCTGGTCAGTCAGGCGTGGGAGAGCTGCTACCTACCCTATCCTCATCCCTGGGTGGGCATTCCTCTATCCCACTCTTCAAGGGGTGGCCAAGGGGCAGCTCTGCCTGGGGACCCCCACCCCAGCTACTTTGCTGAAGCCACCTGGGTTGCGGGAGAGAGGGAATAGGGGAAGAAGTTCCCAACACTGACCAGAGTGTGCAGCAGGCCTTGATGGAGCAGAGCAGAGACTCTATGGTTTAAGAGCTTTATT
>NC_034609.1:33688278-33712019 GCF_900095145.1 Mus pahari
TACTGACCATGCTTCTCTTGTGGGGGTTGTAGGAGGTGTTAACTTAGACAGGGGCCAGAGTTCCAGGAGCATGAGGGAACGCTTACCGTGTCATGTAGGTAAATTATGACCATCGGGGTTCAGACCTCAGCTGGACTGGAGACCAGCCTGCAATTCCCCACAAGGTCTGACTTTGAAAGTTTTTTCAGGGGTTGCAGGAAGTTTCACATTATGTGATTTAGTTCTGCATAGCATATATTGCAAGGAGCATGGAAGAGCCAAGCATCTGTCAAGTCATAGAACAGACTGCTTCTTAACTCTGTCCCAAAGAGAGAGAGCTTCAGGAAGGCATGGTGGCTTTATTCAGGATATGTGATCAGGCTGAAAGGTACAAGCCCAGGCTCTGACAATCCTCAGTGCCTGTGACTCTGTAATGTTACACGGTGAGAAGGGACTGAGTTTATAGATACAAATAAGACTGCTAAATAGATGACCTTAAAATGTGATAGATCGGGCCATCCTAGAGGCGGAGGCAGACAGATGTCTGTGTGTTTGAGGCCAGTCATGCCTACATAGGGAGTTCCAGGACATCCAGGGCTATTGGGAGAGAACCTGTCTCAAACCAACCAACCAACCAACCAACCAAACAAACAAACAAACAAACAAATAGAAATGGGGCAGATCAATATAAGTTCACTGATGGTCCCAATTTTAGGAAAATAGAACAGAGTTCAGAATTATGTATGGGAAGAGAACTCCACCTGCTACAACAGGCTTTGACGATGAGAAAGCTTATGGGAAAGAGGTTGTATCAAGGACACAAGGGTAATAAGTGATGGAGTTGGGTTGGTTTCAATTTGACATTTTATTGCGTTTCTACAGTGTTCTGAACCCTGTGGGATAGTATAAAGCGAGACCATCTCTGCCTTCAAATGCCATGCAAACCTGGTAACCTGCTTTTAATCCCTGGAACCTATATGTGAACATGATTGAAGAAAATCTATTCTACATGGTCGTCCTCCATCCTCCACATGAATACCATGACAGGCATGCACACATGCATACACTAGTAATAATAAACAAGCATACACATAACTACTTTAAGGAGTGAAAAGAACCATTTGTTATGGGCATATGAATGGTGGTTATGGAGTTGGTGAGGAGGCTCCAGGGTTAGAGATGTATGCTACTCTTGCAGAGGACCCAGGTTCGGTTCCCAGTACCCACTGTGGGCAGATCACCACCACATGGAACTACAGATCCAGCGCATCCGATGCCCTCTGCTGGTCTCTGTGAATGTTGTTCTTATATGTGCACATTATCTGTCCCTCCCTCGACACACATATTCATACCATTTAAAATAAGTCTGCAGTGGTGGTCACCAGTGGGGTCTTAGCAAGGATGATGACCCAGAGAGAAGGCAGAAGATGAAGCTGAGGCAGGAGATCTTCTAAGTGGTTTTTCTATGACTTATAATGCATGAGCTCATTTTTGAAGGACTTTCTCTGTAGAGTCCTTTTACTGCTTGAAGGATACAGGTCTCCAGAGGAATTAGTATTTCTTTCCACAGGCTCACATCACCTCTAACTCCATTTCGAAGGGGTTTATCACCTTCTTCTGGCCTCTGTGGGCTGCTGCACACTCACAGTGCATCTAAACTCCTGCAGGCACACATACATACATACATACATACATATAAATAAAAAATATTTAAAGCAGTAGATTGATATTTTTATACATAAGAGAAGTCATCCAATATGGAAAGACAAATACAGGCAGACTCTGCCTGGGTCAGTTGGCTGAGTCTTACATTTTTCATCTGTCAGTTTCTTACATATTAGAAACCTGTAAATGTCAAGACAAAAGACCAAAACCCAAACCAAAATAAAACAAAACAAACCCACATCCAGCGGTGCAAGACTGCTGAAACAGATCAAAAACATGTTTTTTGTTTTTTTGTTTTTTTTCATTTAACCGTGTAGCTTGCACAAATCATCCTATATTTTTAACATAGCAATTCTGGGTTAAAACAAGGGGCAAACTCAGGGACCAGGGTGGAGTCACAGGCATTAGTGATCCTGGTCCGACATCCCCACTTAATAGCTGAGGGTGTGAGGAAGGACTGACCTATCACGTTCTCTCAGGAGGTTAACACTGGGGCTGTGTTAGCACACATCGGCTGGCTCAGAGCTTGTTCGCGGTTCTCCTGTGTGGCTTTCTTTCCTGTGTGGCCCATGGCGCTCCTAGCCTCCTGCATCACTGGATTCAATTGTGTCTGACCATGCATCACCAGGAGGAGGACTTGGAGCTGGGGTGTTCCTAGTCCCTCTCCATCTTCAGCTGAACCTCCATCTAGCCTGCCATCAGACTGGCCTGCCATCAGACTGGTCTGCCACGGTTTAAACGTCTCCTGACCCCCAGGATCTGATAACAGTGATCCCTCCTTCCTTTTGCTGCCAGCCTAAGACTGGGAACATCTAGCTGCTGCTAGCCATCCCTGCATACGCTAAGCTGCGTTTCTCATTTTGCCCATCTTTTGTGTAGCCAAGTCTCTTGAGTCCCCACCTGGCAAAGCCTGCCGTTTCTCTTTACCTGCTTTGTGAAGCTGATGGCTTCCAGCCACATTGCCAGAGCAGTGAACACCCCCAATCCTCCCAGCCTCCCTTCCAGTTATCCCTTTTCTGAATTAGCCACACTCCGCTTCTGCTGTACGCAACTGAGACTCCTCTCAATGGCAGTGAGCAGGGATGTGGATGGGTTGGTAACTTGTTGGATCTGTGGGTCGGAATCTCTGCAGAGACCCCCAATAAGTGTCCTTTCTGGAAAACCACTCAGGTGGTTCTGCCTCCCAGAGGACTCCTGTCAACATGATTATTAATAGAGACAACTAAGGTGGAGGGGGTGACAGTTGAGGACTTTCACATCCAATGCCTCATCTTAGTCTGTACACCCTTAGGCTCTGGATACAATGAGAAACAGCAAATGGAAAATCCTGTTAAAAACAGAATATTGGTTTTGTTCTCACTTAAATGATGAGCTAACTCATTTCTAAGATGATTAGGTTTATAAGAAGAAAATTTCCCTCATGCATCCGTGGGCTTCTCAGATGCAAGAGTTGTATCAGGCTCTCTCATCTGTGTGTGCTCAGCACCTAGCAAATGTCTAGAATAAATAAGTGCTCAATAAATGTTTATAGGATGCCTCCCCCAACAATATATCACACAGGCAAAGCTGCAATTGTAAACCTCCACAATCAGTTAAACTAAAAATACATGTTCCAAAGACTATAAAATGGGCATAATGGTTTCTTCAGTAATACAAGGAGCCACGCGCTGTGCTATAAACTATACAGAGAACATCAACAATTACCATTCAGTTTTATTATGAATTTGACCTAGAACTCTAGCAGGTCACACAATAACTTTGGCTACTAAAGTGGGATTAATACATGGAAGTGGATCAAAGAGGATAGAGAAGCAACGTAAAGATCTAAAAGCTCAAGTTAGAAGTAAAATTGCGTTGCCATGGGGTGAAAAGGTAATGATATGATCTTCATCATTTAATATTCCAAGGCCAGACGCCTGGTTTTTCAGAAGACCAAGTTCCTTCCATAATTAAGAATTTGATATTCACGAGGGTGTCATATCAAAACCAAACAGTTTAATAGACAAAACCTGTCTTGAACCCCTCCCCCTCACCCCCCCAGAGGATCGCCACTTTTCACTTCTTTGTGAGTGATTTTCCTGACACTTGATAGTTTGCAGGCAGCTCAGCCTGAAGGCCCCTAGTAAAATGAAGTGCAAAATCAAATTACAGGCCTTGATTAAGCAAGCACCAGCGCCTCCTGCACTCTATCCAATTAGATCTGATTTAGCAGGAGAGCTCTGGGAGCTGCAAGAGGCTGGCGAGGGCCATCCCAGGTGACTTTCCTCACTGCTGAACAAGTTTAGTGTAATCTAAAACTAACAATTAGCATGCAGGGAAAGCATCCATTACCACTTTATAGAATTTGGAACTCTTGCAGGTCGGTCCTAAAGGCCCGACCCTGGTGTCACCTTCTCTAGAGAAGATTAGCTGAGGTTCTTCGACAAGATAACCTCCAATTCATTTCAAAATGTTCTCTTGCTACCAAGGTGTATTTGAGAGGAAAATGGAGGTTCACTGAAAAAAGTGATATCAGAGAGGCAACGATAGGAGACCTCACCGCCATGTTATTGTCAAAGCCAGGAAACTGGGCCCCACCCTCTGGGGTCATAGTCTTCCTGAGCCAGAAGGGAGGTAAGGACCTCAGACTTGGGAGACTCATCATCTTCCTCAAAGCAAGGTCTCCTTGGCTACCGAATGTCTACTCCATTTCTATCCCAAGACATTATTAAAAAAAAAAAAATCATGAACGATGTCAAATGTTTTATTGGCCTTTGTGATTTGACTGTGTGGCTAAGGGGTGCAGGTTGGCGGCAGAGCGCGAGTCTAGCGTGTGCAAGGTCCTGGGTTTGACTCCCACAAGATTTTACCATAATTCCATCCAACTGCCTCTGCTGTATGCTCCTGTGGTTAGAGGGTGGTGTGGGTGGCAGAGCCCCAATTGTCAACATGCACACAGGACTCCCACATGCAGAAGAGGCCTGGGGAGGGCAGCAAGTACCCAACCTGGAGGCTAATCTCATTCCCCCCTCTAGTTCTGCCTTAGTTGGACAACTTTAGGCAAATTACTCACTCTTAGGGGAACCTGTCCTGGTCATGTTTAAAAGTCAAATGTGTTACTACTTACCCAAGGTATTTTGAATGATTTAGAAGTGTATTATGTGTAGAACAGCCCCAGGATAGAGTGTGCAAGCCCTCCCCCCTGCCCACCCGCCACCAGGACCTTCCTCCGGGTCCTTCCTGTCTCTTCCTGCACTTCACCTTGTACCAGAATTCGCTTCCATGGCTCCTTCTCTCAGTAGCTAAGAACCCTTCAGAGGACGGGAGGAAACTGGAATTTTCAAGAGTACTACTCTTTGTGCAGACCCACGCGGGTGCTCCACACATGTAGCCTTCTCTGAGAGCGGTGACTTTTAATCGAAGTTGAGGTCAGTGATAGCAAAAGGAGCAAGCATCGCATGAGGGATTTTTCTGAGAGGATCCCGGCAGCCCTAGGCTGTCTATGCAGGAGGCACAGTGCGCTTGGACAGAGCAGGAGCAGTGCTTTGTGGGTAAAGAGAGAAAAGCTTCACTACCTCCCCTACCCCAGCTGACTGGGAGTGCGGCAAAGGGGGTTAGACACAAGAGAGCGAACGCGTGTAACCAGGACGCAGAACCTGGGCGGGAACCGATGGCGAGTGACTTTGAATGCTGAGGGTTTGAACTGTATCGGATAGATCACAAGACCCAGTGATGGTCTCTGAGCGGGAGACGCTTAAGTTGTGTTGCACATGGCGTGTGTGTGTGTGTGTGTGTGTGTGTGTGTGTGTGTGTTACACTCTCCCCAGAGCTGAATGAGGGAGAAAGGGCAGGGATACAAGGCTGAACCTAACTAAACAACCAGGTCGTTGGGTTCCTTCTCCAGCATCCCTGGAATGCCAGTGCAGGAAGATCAAATAACAATAACAGCAAACATTTGCATCATGTAAGTAACCTGGGGTACCTAATGGGACCCTTATATCTGCTCTGTACCCCTGTGGCGGAAAGCTTGGGTCCTCAGGAGCTGAGTTATCTACAGGCAGACTTAAGGGATGATGATTCTAAATACAGTTACAGTAGATAGATGTAAGTCCCTGGAAACAGCTCAGCCTGCCACCACACTGCCCAACACATTACTTTGAAAAACTAGCAATTTAATGATGCGCAGTCGACCATGAAAATAATTAAATGGTCTGGATTTCCTGTTTAGAAGCAAGAGCTCTGAGAATTGTACGAGGTGCTTCATGATCAGGTCCAGCTTGCTAGTCTCTTCCAGGGCCACTAAGGGAAACTATCTTCCACTGCTCAGATGTCCCCTGTGTCTCAAGATGCAGAACTCTCTCTATGCACCTCCACCTACTAACTGCATCCCCCACCCTTCCCTGCCCTGTGCATACCCAGGGAGCTGACCTCTACAGTGTGGCTTAGTAGGTCTTTTGGCTACTAATTCTGCCTCAGATCCATCATGGTAGAGAGGGTAGGGAAGAGCAAGAACCTCCCCAGCATGGCGGGGGGGGGGGGACACTTTGGTGGACTTTTCCTTTGCTCCTCTGTATTCCACGAAGGTACCTAGCCCACGGGGTGGTACTGCCTGCATGCCTTTAGTCCATCCTCTGCAGAAGTACCCTCGGATTTACCTAGAAGTGTACCCCAGTAATCTCGTAGGCAGTTTAAAGCCTGGGCCAACTTGACAATGAGATTAGCAGTCATGGTATGGTTTGCTTCACTCGGCTTCCTAGGCTGCCTGCCTCCTTTTTGCTCACTAAGCAGCCTTCTCCTGGGATTCCCCATGCAGGTTTCTAAATTCTCCCAACCCCTTTCTCATGACTTCTTGGGCCTATAGACGGTAGTGACTGTTAGGAACCGTTACAGACTTTTAAACATGTTAAGGTCCCTGCACTCTCCCCATCTCTTTACAATAGAGCCTTGTTAAGCTTTCCCAGTTCCTCTACTCTGCTCTCAGAACTCTGATACAGTTTTCCACTATTAAGACACTCTCTCCTCTGGGCTCTTGCCTTACCTGACTTTCAACCCCTGGAAAGAAGTATTCTTTTGCAAACAACAGTACAGGTTTCAGTCTATATACCATTTTATTCCCAGCAGGAATATCCCCTTGTTCCCTACCCCCGAGATTAAAAAAAAAAAAAAAAAAAAAAAGATCTGAAAGACAGAATACAAACAGGAGCATGGTCTGGCTCTCATCTCGCTGATCTATTGCTGTTATTTTGATATTAAAATTACTCCTTTCACATTGGCAGGAAAATCATACCGCGCTCCTAGACTGGGAAGGTGGCTGTGAGCTGTACAAAGATCTAGAACTCACACCTCCTCTCCTCGTGCAGAGCTCGTGAGAAATGGGCTCTGACAGTGTCTCCATATATTTTGCAGTCCATACTCAGTAGAGCCAACGGGCGGGATTCTCAACGTGGGCGAATCCATGCAACTGGAAGTGGACTTTGAGCCACAGACAGTGGGCAATCACGATGGAAAGCTCATCGTGACGTATGACACAGGTATGTTGCTGCTGCTTCTTTTCCTTTTAACTTCAGTTCTATGCAGTAAGAAGGGGCAAATGGAAACATACGAGGAAGCTAAGATCCCTTTTGGTGGCATGAGCTTATCACACAAGGAAGCTAAGATCCCTTTTGGTGGCATGAGCTTATAAGATCTGAAAGGTGAAGAGCCAACCACATATGAATGTTCCCACCAGACATGATGCCAAGTCTTGTAGAATTCCCATCCAATTGCCCCACACCGAAAGTCCGAGGAATTCAGGACTCAGGAGGGTGCCTACACCTGAAACCCACAATCATGGGCGGAGGTTATGAATGTGTGCTTGCAGACTTGAAGGCAGTGTCCCTCAGCCCCTGTGTGCTTTCTGTTTTATGCGTAGCTCCGTTTGCCTGCTTTTAAAATGCATGTAAATCCCAGTTCAAAATATTCTTGTATGTACCCAGTACTCTACTTAAAACCCCAGTGGTCTTAATCCTTGCATCAAGCAAGTGTTGTCCTTAATTAGCATCTCACACAAATCCTGGACCGTATCTGTTGCCACTCACATGTTCTCAATGATCACATCCCATAATTCATCCTGGGAATTACATTGGGTTTGGGGTTTTTTGTTTGTTTGTTTGTTTGTTTGTTTGTTTTGTTTTTTGCTAATGTTTCACTTACAGCCACATAGACTGCTGTCTTTTGAAATATGCAGATATAGAGGTACTCAGCCAGAAAGCCAGAATGGAGCTAGCCATGACATCTAGGTCATGGGTCAGAGTTGGTGGCTTTGTACGTTTGTGTCAGAGCAAGACAATTCAAGTCCTTCCCTTAGTACCCATAGTTAAATGGTCCTGGCTACACCTTGGCCAACACAACACCCTTACACAGCCCAGTGGCATGGCGGAATATCTTACCTGTTTCTGTCAGCTGTAATTCACTGGATGCCAACCAGAGACCCAAGGTGACCCAGCTTAAACAAAAGATGACCCTTTTGACCCACATAGGTAAAAACACTTGTCATAGCACAGCAGGACATGGCTTTCCAAAGTGTCTGGGCCGGTTTACATGGAGTCTGCCAGCAAAGGCTGAGCGTTGCAGGTACCTCCCGTTCTCAGCACTGGCTACCGCTGTGTTCGCCTTCGATGCTCTAGACCTGTAAACTGGAGTCAAAAGAACGGCTTCAATTTTCATTTCTCTAATTTATGACATAAGGCATCTTTTGGGGGATAACTGGCCATTTCCTGTATCGTTTTCGTTTGTTTAAATCTTCTGCTTGTTTTTTTCTTTTATTATGCATTTGTAAGTAACCTAAGTAAACAATCTAAAGTTACATCAGGAAGATGTAAGGTTCTTTTCTCCCAGGACACAGCATGCCTTTTAATTTCTCCACTGACAATCCTTGATGAGTAATGAGTTTTAATTTTAATAAAAATCTGTTGCCATCTTGTTTTTCTTTTCAGATAAATTTTTTGTTTTCTCCTTGCTAAGAAGTCAGCCTTTGCTATTCAGTGGTCATGAATACATTCCATGTTTGTGTCTATGAGCAATATGGTTTTAGCTCCTATGCGTAGGCTAAAGATCAAACTTTGACTTAACTTTCTGAGAGAGACCAGGCGTCACTTGCTTATGTACGCTATCAGCCTCCCTGACTCTCATTACCTTGCTCTTGATCAGTGTTCTCTAGTGGACACCCTGTGAAATTAAAACAATTTCCTTCACTCCCTGGGTTTCTGGGTGGACATTGGGTTTCTAGCAAATGCCATTATTGACATTACCAAAGGTTAGCTGGTCTTTATCCTTCTAGTATTATGATTGATTGAAAATGCTGCTTTCTGATATAAATACAAATGTTCACCTCTGATAAATCACTGAGATAGATTTGCTAATGTTTTGTTTGAGAGGTTGGTGTTTGCTCTGGCTGTTTGTGTGTGTGTGTGTGTCAACTTGACACAAGCTAGAGAAAGGAGCCTCTGCCGATAAAATGCCTCCATGAGATCCAGCTGTAAGGCATTTTCTCAATTAGTAATCAGTGGGGGAGGGCCCAGCCCATTGTGTGTGGAGCCATCCCTGGGCTGTTGGTCCTGGGTTCTGGAGAGAAGCAGGCTGAGCAAGCCATGAGGAAGGAAGCCAGTAAGCAACATCCCTCCATGGCCTCTGCATCAGTACCTGCCTCCAGGTTCCTGCTCTGTTTGAGTTCCTGTCCTGACTTCCTTTGGTGATGAACAGCAATGTGGAAGTGTAAGCTGAATAAACACTTTCCTCCCCAACTTGCTTTTTGGTTATGGTGTTTCATGGCAGCAATAGAAACCCTGATTAAGACAGTATTCAAATTTGTGAGAAAAAAAAAACTATACTCTAATTTTCTTTTTATGTAATAGCTATCTCAGATTTTAGCCTGATGAAACAAATTGGTCTTTAAAAACAAACAAACAAACAAACAAACAAACAAACCAAGTTTTGAGTGAACAGGAATTATTATCTTATTTTATTCTTTGGGAGAGCCCCTTTTAAAGACTTGTGTTGTTACTTTCTTAAATGGCTAAGAAGTTCTCTGTCCAAGCCATGCTTTTCTTTTGCAAAAGAGGTACAGATTCTTAATTACTGGCTCGTATTTCTCAAACCACCTTTAAGGATATTTTGTCATACTTTGAGATCTTAAGTTCCAAGCTCAGGATTGTTCAGAACAGCCACTCCTGGTCTTTGTGATGCTGGTAAGCCGGCTGGCTGCCCTCCTTCCTCCTTAGCGATGGGGTCTGTCGCTGTGGCTGTATTGGTTTTGTTCACTTGCTCGGAGGGCCAACTTTTCTTTGATTTTTTCTCTGCACTTCACATTTTTGAAACCTTATTTCTTTTTCTTCTTTATTATTTCCCCAGGCTTCTTGTGGTGGTTCTCAGTCTTAGGGGAGTGCTTAGAACACTGACTTTCAACATGTACTCTTTCAGCACTTTATAATATGTACACTTAAGACAAAATTCTTTTATCTAAAACTGGCTTTATCTTCATTGCATATATTTTAGTAGGCCTCATTTTCCTGGAAAGTTAAGTATTTAAAATCTGCTGTTTTTCGTTTTTCTTAGACCCAAAAGGTAGTTAGCAAAACAATGCATAATCGTCAAACTCTTGGGAATTTTATAGCCAGTTGCTTTGTATTTTTGTTTATTTGTTTTTTTATTTCTTCTTTAATTCTACCAGTGTCAGAAAATGAATTCAGTATGATTTTAGTCCTGGAACCTAACTGAGACTAACATTATGGCCCAGAATGTGTTCGAGCTTGGTAAATGTTCCCTGTATTTGGAGCAGGTTACATGCTTCATAAATGACAATTAGGTCAAGCTTACTAATAACCATGGCAGTTGGCCCATAGCTCTACTAGCTTTTTATCTCTTTTGGACAGCTGGTGAAAGTTACTAAAAATCACAAGTATAATTATGGATTTAGCATTTCAACTTTAGTGCCACCAATTTTCACTTTGGCATTTTAAAACCATAATGCTTGCTATGTATACGTGTTGTATTGATGCAACTTCCTGTTGAATTAACCGTTTTATTATGATGGTACCTTACTGTTAGTGAGAGCTCTGGCATTTGTGCAGTAGAAAAGCTTCCTTTTGATTGATGTGGCTATGCAACGCTCTTTCTAATCCTTTCGCTTCAAACTTCCCCACGTCTTCTTATTTAAAGTTTGACATTTAGAAGAATCAATTCCCCAAGTGGATATTTTTTAATTGACTCTGAAAATCATCCTTTTATCATTATTACTTTATATTATTATTAAATCTTTCCATTTGGCCCTTTTATGCTGAATGAGATTCCTGACACCTGACATATTTGGATTGAAGTTGCTGACCACTGTTATTATAAGCACTGTGGGAAAAACGATGAATTGAATTTTAACTGCCACCTTCCTATTATTAGCTATTGGTGTCAATAGGTAGTGACATTTAGAAATGAGTGCTTATATACTCAATCAATTATGTATTTTTCCCATCTTCATATCCACAGGTTTATACAATATCAATTTTGGTTTTGTCGGCCCATAAAACTAATGTATCAGGGGAAAAAATGTTGCCCTAAGAATAACCTTTAATTTTAATCCAGGAGTTTGAAAGGGAATAACATGGGCTTTTGTCCTCCCAAAAGTATTAGTTTATTAACAACTTACTTTAAAAATACTGCTCATTTCATTTTTAACTCATGCTTGTAATATGTTAATGTGTGTAAACATATCTAACGTAAAATGCTCTAATTTTGGAGTATAATTTATGAGTAAATGAGTCTTAATTTAGAAAAGTTTTGTTACGTTTTGAGATTAGTCATTTTAGGTTTTCACATGATAGAGTCAAAGCTTGAAAAGCCAGTCACAATCTGACCCAGTCAACATCCAGTCCAGTCACAGTCTAATCCAGTCCCAATCATATCAGTCACAATGTAACCCAGTCCCAATGGAACCCAGTCACAGGCAACCAGTCCCAATCATATCAGTCACAATGTAACCCAGTCCCAATGGAACCCAGTCACAGGCAACCAGTCACAATGTAACCCAGTCACGGGCAACCCAGTCCAGATTTTAGGGGGAAACTGGAGCCCTGTGACATTGAGTGGCTTCCTGAAGGCTACATATCTCATCCAACATCCAATTAAAACTCAGATGTGGACTCTGAGCTCTGAGAACTGTCCTTTCCCACCCCAGGGCCGTCTCCCTAACCCCTTGTATTACTATACAACCACTTTCCTCTTTGATTCCCTGGCTTTGAAACGCAAACCATTCTCACAGAGGGCCTGGATTCCGGTTTCCCTTCTTAGAAGTATTTGGAGTGATACCTATATTTACACTGCTATCCTGTGCTGAAGGACAGGCAGTTTGAACCACAGTGAATACTTTGTGTATTGAAGCTTAGCTAGTCTTGGAGAAGTTCATGACCATGACCTGAGGTGCGTCTGCCAACTGTGGAAAAATGAGTGATCGTTCTGAAGACTGAAGACAGTATTGCTTGCATAAAATGAGCTGCCAATAAGAATATGCTCTCATCTGTGTGGTAGGTTATCAATGGCCAGAACCTTACATTAGTGGAGAGCAGTAATGACTGCCTAAGCACAGGCCCCATGGAGTCCTTCCAGACAGCAGTGGCCTTTGTCTTCCCTTGTCACCGCGTAATCATGAGACGGAGCCCTCTGCAGCTGCTTGAACTATGGATTGATTTCAGGAAGGACATTTAATATGGGCTGTTGATGAATGGCTTTTCTTTATGCTTCCTCAAACAAGGTTCTAGAAGAAAGCTCACTGAATTCTCCTCAGCGGGAAGTGCTCAGTCATATTTCCAACAGTTGTATTTGTCCCGTCAGCTATGTCCTCCCCCTGGACATGTTCTTGATAAACCACAGCTTTCAATTCTGTGCTTTCTGTGACAGGGGTTTGAGCCAGTGCCCTGGTACTTAGGGGCGTCAAATGTAGTGCTTCACAAATGCCTGATATTTGCCCACTCACATTTGCCTGAACCAGAATTCTCTCCCCCTTTTCTTCCCCCTCTTTGTCCTTGGAGTGTTAATACATAGTAAAATTGAGTTTGCTCAGACAGCTGCTATTTCTCAGATATAAGTTACCTTTAACTGTATACTCTGTCCCGCAGAAGAGATTACACATAGAACTTCTCAAAGTTATACTGATAAGAGCAAAACAAAGCAAGGGGCATGTGGTGGCCCTTGTCACGTGGGAGGTTCAAGGCCAGTCTAGGCTCTATCTTCTAAACCTGGAAGAATGAGACAAAAGCAAGACAACATGTGCAATAGTGTCATTGCATGCCTGACACATGTACAATAGTGTCACTGCATGCCTGACACATGTACAATAGTATTGTTGTATGTATGAAACCTATGCATGCCTGAATCATGTACAATAGTGTCATTGCATGCCTGACACATGTGTAATAGTGTCATTGCTTATATGACATACACTCATCTGCTGGGGCCATCCACTACCTCTGGCTTTTCTGAGATGGTCCCTGAACCTTTGGTGGAGGGGTGCAGTATAGATTCTCATTTAAACCTTAGCACTCCACTGTCTCTTATTCTCTGCATGACCAGTTGTGGATCTCTCTGTTAATTCCCAACTCCAGTCGAGGAGCCATTGTCAATGATACCTGCTGGGGGTCGGGGAAAAAAGATTCCTTTCCCCCCCCACCCACCCAGGGATGCAGCCTCTGAGAGTCTACCAATGCTCCAGTAGATGCCCTTCACACATGTGTATGCAGGCAGCACCAAGAGAATCAGTGGGTTTATTTTTTAAAAATGAGCACATGACGTTGGGAGGGGGAGAACTTGGAAGAAGGAAGTGGAGGGAGGAATTGATCAAAACACGTTATATACACATATGAAAGCCTCAGATTTGTGTCAAATTAAACTGAGAGGTGGAAACAGTACCTGAGTCCTGCAGGACAGACAGACAGCTCAGTGGCTCAAGTGCTGAGAAACTTTATGTAACCCGAGACAAATGGTGTGAAGAAACATATAGAGAAGACATTCTGCATGGCTACGGGAGGGTCCATATCCCCCACTGTTAGGAGTCTCAGCTAGAGTCACCATCAAGGACTTCCTGGAATCCCCAGTGGAGGGAAAAGGACACCAACCCACTCACAAAACCTTCCATCCCAAATTTGTCCTGACCACAAAATATGCAGAGACAAAGATGGAGCGGAGTCTGAGGGCACAGCCAAACAATGGCTGGCCAGACTTGAGACCTATCCCATGGGCAAGAACCCATCCCTGACACTATATTAATGATATCCTGCTATGCTTGCAGACTGAAGCCTAGCATAACTGTCCTCTGAGAGGCTCCACCCAGCAGCTGACCAAAACAGATGCAGAGATCCATAGCCAAACGTTAGAGCTCAGGGAGGCTTGTGGAAGTGTTAGGGGTGGGGGAGAAGAACTGAGGGACCTGGAAAGAGTAGGGACTCCATAAGAAGACCAACAGAGTCAACTAACCTAGACCCTTGGGGCTCCCAGAGACTGAACCACCAATCAAAGAGCCTACATGGGCTGGACCTAGACCTCCCTGCATATATGTAGCAGATGTGCAGCTTGGTCTTCATGCAGGTCCCCTAACAACTCTAGTGGGGGCTGTCCCTGACTCTGTTGCCTGTCTGTGGATCCCGTTCCTCTAATGGCCTCAGTAGGAGAGGATGTACCTAGTCCTGTAGTGACTTGATATACCAGGTTGGGTTGGTACCCAGGAGGTGCATCCTCTTTCTTAGAAGAGAAAGGGGGAGGAGCTGTGTGAGGGAGTAACTGGGGGAGCTGCGATCAGGATGTAAAGTGAATGAATAAATAAAATTAAATGAATGAATGAATGAATGAATAAATGAAAAGCAGACATTCATCACTAGCCCATAGTAAATGTCCTTCCTGAGATTAGTAGCATGAGGCAACTTCATTGTACATAAAAAAGGACATTTTTTTTTTGCTGAACATTTGGTTACTTGAATGAGCCAGAGAAACAGGAACCAACGCCAGGTGGGGTTGTTGTCCCCACAGAGGTGACATTAACCACTGTCAGAGTCGGGAAATGGAGCTGTGGGCCTGCTCAGCATTTTAAGAGTATTCCATCTCTTGTTACAGAGGAGATATTTCAGTTTGGGAGCCAGACATTGGTCGGTAGGCTTTTCTCCCAAACGCAAGATGACGGATGGGTCATTATTAGCTACATAAATGTATCCAACGGTCATAATGCTGGTTCCTCATGGGGCGGCTTACCGGTCATTTGCATGTTTTATTTTGTTCTCCTTTCTAAAGATACAAAGGAATTCTTTTTCATCCCCGTGAAGGCTAATAACAGAATACCAGAAAGTAATACAGTGAGCAATTGAGCCGGATACACTCTGCAAGCGGAATGCGTAAATAGCACCCATTCTGAGCATCTCTGCAAGCTTGCTTCTGTGCATCCTCTCTCTACTGTGTGTCTGTCAGAATTATGATACACCATTATAATTAGAATGTTTAGAGATGTCACTGTAAAAAATATTTTAACATGGCTGGAGAGTCAAGGGAAGCCTTCTCAGACCCAGTTTTCCTTTCTCTATTCCTTTTTCTTTTTCTAAGACAGGGTTTCTCCGAGTAGCCCTGGCTGTCAACTCTGTAGACCAGGCTGGCCTTGAACTCAGAAATCCACCTGCCTCTGCCTTCCAAGGGCTGGGATTAAAGGCGTGGCCACCACTGGTCAGCCCCTTTCTCTGTTCCTTCTTCCTTGGTTTAGGGTAGGAATCTTTGGTTGTCAGGGGTGTGTTATGGGAAAGATTCTCACATCATTGGGTGTTAGGATTTAAAGGGACAGTAGAGGACTTTGTCCCAGGGACAGGGAGGGGCCCAGACAAGACTTGCTACTGAGCTGTATTGCCAGCCTAGAGGGTGTTTCTTTTTTTAATTTTTCTTTTTCTTTTGAGAGTATAATATAATTACATCATTTCCCAGTTTCCTTTCTTCCCTCCACACCCTCCTGTATACCCCCTCTTGCTCTCTTTCAAATTCATGGCCTTTTCCCCTTTAATTGTTTCTACATGCATGTGTGCATGTGTGTGTGTGTGTGTGTGTGTGTGTGTGTGTGTCCCAAATATAACCAGCTCAGTCTGTATATTACTTGTGTGCATGTTTTCAGGGCTGACCATTTGGTATTGGATAAGCAGTGGGTGCGCTCCTCCCTGGGGAGGACGATTCCCCACCCCTCCCCCACCCCTGCTCTCAGCACTCCTTGTTGCCTGTAGTTCCTTGTGTGGTGTTGAGGCCTCGTGATCTCTCTCCTGCCCGTGGTCACATGTCCACTGTTGTTCTGGTTCAGCTCACACTTAGGCAGTCGTGCTGGTGAGACTCTACGTGTGTAGCTTCTGACACGATTACGAGGCGGCACAGTCTCACAGCAGATCCCCCAATCCTCTGGCTTTTATAGTCTGTCTACCCTCTCCTTCCATGTTGTCCCCTGAACCCTAGGTGTGGAAGTTGATTTATAAATGTATCCTCTGGGATTGGACTCCTGCCTTTTGCTTTGTCATGGTTTTGTGTAAAGGTCTCCGTCTCCTGGCAAAAGAAGTTTCCTTGATGGGGCGCGAGGACTGCACGTATCTGCGGGTATAGAGACATGTGTATATACAGCGGGGTCAGGGGTTATGCTGGTTGGGTAAAGCGTCAGTTGTCAGATCTCCTTCAAGACCTTATGGGTTTACCCCTTGTCCTGGGTAGCTGTCCAGGTAACGGGTACCAGGCCTGACTTCCCTCCTGTTGAGTGAGTCTTCAGTAATTAAAGAGCTGTTGGTGACCATTAATGGATGCATGCCACTACTTTACCCGGAAGGTTATCATGCCATGCTAGGCATCGTTGTGGTTCAGAGACATCATAGCTGGGTAGGACTGTTGGTTGCCTTTCTCTTTTAGAAACTGGCATGGAGCCCTCTGGTACCACAAAAGCTAGTCCTCAGGCTAGAGGCCTTCAGGTCAGCTCCAGCTCAGGGCCTCTGGCTCCTGCATCTGAAGTACATGGTGTCTTCAACAATAGAGACTAGCCTTCTACTTCTGGGAGAGGGCAACCAAGGGCAATAGTGATGGTCTATAGTGTTTGGGGATCTATTGGACCGCCCTTGTCGCTGACATGCTGGACTTGTGGTTTGAATTTGAAATTCCTCCGTAGGCTCATAGTGCCCGGCTGGTGTTTGGGAAGGCTGCAGAACTGTTAGGAGACAGAGATTCCCTAGAGGGAGGTGTCCGCTGGGAGGCAGGTCTTGACGTTTGATGACCCAGCCTTACTTCCTGTCTGCTCTCTGATTCCTGACTTTGGATGTAATATGTCAATTGTCTCAATCTCCTGCCTCTATGCCTCCCCAACCATGTGGACTATATCCCCTCAAACTCTAAATAAACCCTCCACACTTCAGTTATGTCCTGTCAGGTATTTGTCATAGTGACAAGCGAAGTAGCTCGCGTAGCTGGTGAGCTCGGATTGCCCCATTTTAGCTTCATAAAGAAAGGGATGAGGAATTTGCATTGAGCGGTAGGTATGCATATGACAATGCTAAATTTGACTCTGCTGTGGCCGAGATATGAGCAGCGTTCATTCACCCTCCCCAACAGCTTGTTCCCTTGAGACTCCATAGCTCCCCACATCCATTTTACTTCACATACCCACATCCTCTGTTATCTCCAAGTTCTGAAGCCACAGTGAGGGATGTATTGTGCGCACAGCTAGCTTCACATTTAGTTTGGGGAAATTAGTTTTGCTCATGTTTGGCTTTGTTTGATTGATAGTAGTAAATCTGGCAAAATGTAATGTGATACCTTCCATGAAATTTATTTTTTCCTGGGACATAATAAATGATTCTTGCGGTGCTGCACCCAACACCGGAAACTGAAGCAGAGTGGGAACAAGGAGTCCAAGGACACAGAGAAGTGCCAGCGTAGACACACACAGCCTCTGCATCGCCACAAACACACCACCACCTTTATCCTGTGCCTCTTAGATAGCTAGGGTATGGAAAAACCCTTTAAAGGTTGTGTTTAGGCAAATGCATATCAAAACAAGTATCCTAACAGTTTGGGGACAAAAGAAGAGCTGTCACTCCCTCCTTGTCTTAGTTACTCTTCTATTGCTGTGATGAGACACCATCACCAAGGCAATTTGTAGAAGAAAGTATTCATTGGTGGCTTACAGTTTTAGAGGGTGAGTCCATGACCATCATGGCAGGGAGCACAGCAGCAGGCAGGCAAATAGGGATGATGCTGGAGTAGCAGCAGAGAGCTCACATCCTGAGACACAAGGTACACACATTCATATACACCCACACACCGAGAGAGAGAGAGAGAGAGAGAGAGAGAGAGAGAGAGAGAGAGAGAGAGAGAGGAGAGAGAGGAGAGAGAGGAGAGAGAGAGGAGAGAGCATGCTAACTGGAAATGATGTGTGGGCTTTAGAAAATTCAAAGCCACCCCCCAGTGCCATTCTTCCTCCAAAGGCTACACCTCCTAATCCTTCAACACTAATTAGGGACTAAGCATTTCAGTATATGAGCACATGGGGGCCATTCCCATTCAAACCGCCATACTCCTCTTTTTTGGATCAGATGGATTTTGGAAAATAACGGGAAAAAAAAGTTCTTGGAAAAAGATTAAGTAGTTACTGTATTTCTGGCCAGGCACATTGTTGCTGTGCGCAAGCCAACCTGGTCACACTCATCTGTGGGATTTGTGGATTGGTGTGAGATAGGCCCTTCAGCCTTTTATCCTTTGATTTTTTTTTTTTTTAATACAACAAAACACCTCAAGTGGCCACAGAAGCAGAACAAGCAAAGCCATGTTATATAATACATATTAGATTAACTCCCCTCAACAGGCTTCCACACAAGTTTCTTTGAAGGGCTCTATTTTTTATTCCTTGTAACTAAAATATAAATTTGAAGCCACCTTGTTACCTTCTCTAATCTACTGTCCACATCCAGTGTAGGGGACTTCATTATCCCTGTACAATGTCCTACAGCTGGGTGAGATTTTCTTTTTGAATAAATACCTACAGGTACAGTTGCTGGGTGACAAAGACATTTTCTATGACATTTTCCTCAATAGTAGATTGACTCAAGCAACCATACCAATTTATATTTTCCTCAGCAAACATGAGAAGTTTCGTTTTCCACATCTTTACCAACCTAATACCAACAGGGTACTGTGAAACTGTTTAATTTTTGTTAACATGCTTGATTATGGGATGGCATCTCAGTTTACATTCATTGTATTATTGGGCTACAGCAGTTTTACATGTTTATTGTAAGCCCTACAACAACTACAACAACAATAATAATAATAATAATAGTAATAATAATTCACTAAAGATTTTAGATTGGTAATATAGTCATATGTTTAAAAAAACCTGAAACATTGCCAAAGTATCTATTTAGAATTCTTGTTTTCATATGTTCCCATTTGCCCAGCCCGCTACCATTTTATTAGTTTCTTGAACAGTTTTTATGCAAATAAATGCAAATGTGAATGCACGGCATCTTCCTTCTGCACATAAAATATAAAACACAATATAAATTGTTCTGCACACTTTTCCATCTACTAATGCACCTATAGATCCTTCCTCAAGCCTGTGTGCGTGTTATACACACACTGAGCACTGCTTTCAGAGGGACGGTGTTATTCTGACCCGTAAGTCACATTCTCACTCTGTGCTTGCTAAGAACAGCACCATTTTAAACACCCAGCTCATCTCAGGACACAGTCCTAGGAGTGAGACACAGAGCTGACAGTATGGCGATTTCGGTTGAATTTTGATCCACATTACCAAACTCAACGCTGGGAATGGAGGAGGATAGACCATTTCATGTTCCCTTCCCCTCTGACAAGAAACTGCATTTTCAAACATTTTTTTTTAATTTTAACCAATTTAGTGTCTATATTTATTTGTGTTTTGAGGGTCCTAATATAAGCTCATTTTTATTTGTGTGTCTTTCATTAGAGCAAATGTGTTCATCTTTTCAGCATACGTAGCATCTTTTTATATTTCCAGCTTTGTAGCCTTATCCCAATCTATTGAACTGTCTTCTTGATTTTCAAAGGTGTATTTTTTCTTTTTAATAGTGTTTAAGATTTTCCACACAATGTATTTTGATCACATTCAGCATCTCCTCTCTCTTCTCTCAGACCCTCCTCTTCCCTACCCACCCAACTTTGTATCCTCTTAAAACAAAAGCCATCATTCACGGTTTGTGCTACCTGTGTGCTCGGTCATGTGTTGTCACCTACTGGTGTGTGTTAGTTCTACTAGGGGCCGTACCCCTAATGTAGACTGACTCTCCTTCCTGAGCAGCAGCCAGTTGCCAGTAGATCCTTATCTAGGATTCCCCACCTCTCCAAACCCTGGATGTTGTCTGGTACCAGCTAGTGCCTGCCCTGTGTGTGCTGCTGTAACTGTTAGTTTGTATGTGCAACTGCCCTGCTGAGTCTCATTGTAGTCATCCACCACCTCTGGACCTACAATCTTTCTGTCCTTTCTTCTGCACTACCCGTTCTTTGGGATAAGGAGGCAATATGACCTAGATGCCCCATGTAGGGCCAAGAATTCCACAGCCTCTTATTTATTCTTTGGCCAGTTGTAGGTCTTTGTTAATTACCATATACTAAAAAGAACCTTCTTTGAGGAGGGATGAGGGGCACACAGATCAATAGGTAGAGCACCAATTAAGTCATTCAAAGTCAGTTTAATACTATGACCACTTAGAGTAATAGTAGCAGGTTCCTGCTAGGGTCTATGACCTACCCATCCATAGTTTCTCTCTACATTCAGATACTCTCCATCAGATGCATAACTAGTAAAGGTTTTTCTGTTCTGTGAGGTGCCTCTTCACTCAAATGACGGTGTCTTTGCTGTAGAGAAGCTTCATAGTTTCATGAGACCCCGTTTATTAATTTCTCTTCTTTTTGCTTATGCTCCTATGGTCCTGTTCAGGAAGCCCTTTCCTGGACCAGTGAGTTCAAACCCAGTCCCTACCCTGTCTTTTACCAGATCCAGGGCATCAGACTTTATAGACTTTTCAAACTGTGTTTTCAGTTTTGCAAATTTGTTTCCAGCATCAATGAAGGACATATCATTTCTTCCTTTGAGTCACGATAGATTTAAACCAAATGCAGACATGCCATTGTTTAAAAGCAAGGAGAGCATTATGAAAGGACCCAGAAAGTGAAAGGCGCTCTGTCTTTAAAGGAATGCTCTTCTTCCTGGTGGCAAACCCTTCAGCTGAAATTAGGAGAACTGGAGGCTGGAGAATGGCATCGTTAAAGTGCTGAGGGAAAACAAGGTCAAGCTGGGCCATTTTTAGCATTCCAGTATCCTTGGGAGTTAAAAACAAAATAACGACATTTTCAGACAAAAAATTAGAACCTGAAAAAATTCTATAGACTTCCTGGTTGTCATATTTCCCCTTGGTCAGGCTGGATTACATTCCATTATCTTTAAATTGCTGCTATTTCAGTTAACACATCAGGTATAACTCTATTCTTTTATTCAAAAGATATATTAATTATTCACTTTACATCCTGATCACACCCTCTCCCGCCCCTTCTCTCCTCCCTGTCCTGCTCTTACAAGTTCCTCCCCCCCCCATTACCTCCTCCGTTTCTCTGAGGAGAAGGGGAAGTCCCCCTCCGGTACCACCCAACCCTGGGACATCCAGTTGCAGCAGGCCTAAGCCACCTCCTCTCCCACTAAGGCCCAACTAGGTACTCCAGGTAGGGGGAAGGGATCCAATGGCAGGCAACCGAATCAGAGACAGTCTCCACTCCAATTGTTAAGAATTGTTAAAATGAAAATCAAGCTTATACATCTGCTACAGATGTGTAGGGGGCCTAGGTCCAGCCTTTGCTTGCTCTTTGGTCGGTGGTTCAGTCTCTGTGAGTCCTCATGGTCCCAGGCTAGTTGACTCTGTAGGTCTTCTTGGGGTGTCCGTGACCCCTCCAGCTTATTCAATCCTACCCCCTACTCTTTTCTACAAGACTGCCTAAACTCTGCCTGATGTTTGACCGTGGGTCTCTGAATCTGTTTCCATCAGCTGCTGGATGAAGCCTCTCAGGAGACCATTATGCTAGGCTCAACCATAGCATAGCAGAGTATCGTTAATAGTGTCCGGGCAGGCTCTCTCACATGGGATGGGTTTCAAGTTGGGCTAATCATTGTCTGGCCATTCCCCCAATCTCTGCTCCATCCTTTATCCCTGTGCATGTTAAAGGCAGGACAAATTTTGGGTTAAAGGTTTTGTGAGTAGGTCTATTCTTAAAGGCGGTGTTTTGTCTTTTTCTGCTTTCAGGATTTTGTCTTCAATTTCCTGTGGTTTTGTTGTAATATATTTAGGTATACATTTCCTCTTAGTCTACCCCATTTTAATTCCTCTGGGTTTTGGAACTATCAACTGATGTCCCAAATTCCAGGAAACTCTTAGCCATCATCTCTTGAAATATTGCCTTGGCTAGATGTAACCATCTCCATCCTGAGGTCCTCGAGAGCCCCCTACACTCATGTTATTTTCTTATGCTTTTATACTTTTTGAACTAGTTTTCATTTCACTGATTTCTCTCATAAAAATAGAAATTCTCTTATTATGCATATCCTTTAAAGGTTCTTACCCTCCTTTGCTGTCTTTTTTTCTTGTTAAATTTTAGGCCATTTTATTTCATTTTTCATCTGTAAGTCCTCAAGTATGACTGTTCTCCACATTTTAGATTCTTTCTTAGTCTCCCATTTTCTGGGTACAGCTTTCACATCATCTACTGATTTTTATGAACATGCTAAGTGTGATTGGTGTGTGGCCTCTCTCTGATGGTGCCTGGTGTCTGTTCTTGGCAAGCCTGCCTCTGTGTTATTCACGTGTTAGTAGTTCTAACGTGTGAGGTCTCACTTCTTTGCAAGCATCATTATATTTGGCTGTGTGCTGTTGGAAAATTTAAAATTGTGGTTGTAGATTCCTTCCGCTGAAGCAGTAGTTCTCAACCTATGGCAGATGTGACCCCTTTGGAAGTCAAACATTCCTTTTCACAGAGACTGCCTAAGACCATCAGAAAATACAGATGTTTACATGAACCCATAACAGTAGCAAAATTACAGATATGAAGTAGTAAGGAAATAATTTTATGGGGGGAGGGTCACTGCATCATGAGGAACTGTATTAAAAAGGAAGATTGAGAACCACTCACTGCTCTAGAGAAAAATGAGTTATTTCTCCGCTTTATCCCAGGTCAGAATCAGTGAGTGACATAAACTTGAAGCTTGAGGTGTTCTGTAAAGTGTGGGTGATTTCAGCAAGACAGTCTGACAGTAAACCATGGAGATGGAGGGCCATCTCCATCTGGTTCACCCTCATTTGGGGGTGCAGTTCTTTTAGTAACAGAATTTATAGGGAAGGTCTTCTTATTTATCTTGTCTACTAATTCATAAATGAGCCCAATGTCATCACACTTAAATATGTAAATGCGAACAGTGAGTTTTCACCAATTATCACATTTCCCTCCCCAGAAAGTCTGATTTCTTTTTTTTTATGAAGGATGTCCATAGAAACATGGGTAATTCTTACCTCTAAACTGCAGGCCTAGGCTTTTGTAAGGAGAATGAGACATTTCAGTTTCTTTGTGCATGGTTTTATGTGCTTAAATTTGATTATCTGTTTATCAATCTATCTACCATCTATTGGTCTACGTTTATCTGTCTATCTATCTATCTATCTATCTATCTATCTATCTATCTATCTATCTATCTATTTATCTATCTATCTATCTATCTATCTGTCTGTCTGTCTGTCTTAGTGAGGGTTTCTATTCCTGCACAAACATCATGACCAAGAAGCAAGTTGAGGAGGAAAGGGTTTATTTGGCTTACATTTCCATTCTGCTGTTGATCACCAAAGGATGCAGGACTGGAACTCAANCAGGTCAGAAAGCAGGAGCTGATGCAGCAGCCATGGAGGGGTGTTCTTTACTGGCTTGCTTCCCCTGGCTTGTTCAGCCTGCTCTCTTATAGAATCCAAGACTACCAGCCCAGAGATGGTCCCACCCACAAGGGGCCTCTCCCCCTTGATCACTAATTGAGAAAA
>NC_034609.1:33713144-33715923 GCF_900095145.1 Mus pahari
TGCTTCCCCTGGCTTGTTCAGCCTGCTCTCTTATAGAATCCAAGACTACCAGCCCAGGGATGGTCCCACCCACAAGGGGCCTCTCCCCCTTGATCGCTAATTGAGAAAATGCCTTGCAGCTGGATCTCATGGAGGCATTTTCCAAACTAAAGTTTCTTTCTCTGTGATAACTCCAGCTGTGTCAAGTTGACACAAAACTAATCAGTACACTATCTATCTATTATCTATCTACCTACAATCTTTAAACTTTAGACTCAAAGGTTTGGTGCTTGCTTTTTCTTCAAGTTGTGATAAAAGTTAAAGGGAACCTGCGAAATCTTATCCACTTGGCTAGGGTTATGAACAGGAACACAGACATGTAGATTAGTGTTTAAAAATGGTGAAG
Organism: Mus pahari; assembly: GCF_900095145.1. Taxonomy (NCBI): domain Eukaryota; kingdom Metazoa; phylum Chordata; class Mammalia; order Rodentia; family Muridae; genus Mus; species Mus pahari. The sequence goes on from NC_034609.1 coordinate 33,713,530, forward strand.
AATGACGTATTTGACCTTTAAAATCTAAATTACCACTAAATTGCAGCCAGGTCCAGAATACCTGGGGCTAAGAGCAGTCGGTTCCACCTGGATCCATTGGGCAGCTGCATGGGAGTACCCTACCCCAAAGCAGCGTCTTGGAACTCGGGATACTGATTTAACTCAGGTGGCTATTTGGCTCAGATTCGACTGTTAAAACTAAGAAACTATTGCTGAAAACAAAGGGTGAATTACCATGCTTTTGCAATTCTAGTTAAAACTTGTATAGCACAGATTCACAAAGTATGCACAGTATTTAAGTCTACCCTTTCTCTTTTTAAATTTACCTTATGTATGTGCATTTTCTACATACATGTCTGTGTGCTATGTGCATGTCTGCTACTCTCAGAGATCAAAAGGGGGAGTCACATTTCCTGTAACTGGCGCTCCAGATGGTTGTGAGCCACCATGTAGGTCGTAGGAATCAAACCTAGGTCCTCTGGGAAGGCAGCCAGTGCTCTTATCTCCTGAGCCTTTTCCCTCCAGTCCCTTTTCTGTTTTAACACTAGAGTGATACACTCACTGTAGCCCCCACAGAGTCAAGAAAACTATAGTTTGGGAGCGTGCATCTTCTTGAATGCCCAGTGACCTCACACGTCTAGAGTCTGCAATAGTCCGTGACTGCTGTTTTGCCAAGAGCAGATGATCCTGAGATTGAGAGTCTTTTAAAAATTAACTCATAGTTTTTGTTTTGTTTTCTTCCTACGGATCTGCTACCCAGGCATAGTATACTGTGTGTTGTCATTGTTTGGATGTGTGATTCTGGTTTTGAACGTACTGAATCTGATTTCTGACCCCTGTGGGAACTTAAATCCCTGGTGATGGGCAGCTATTCCCAAGTGTATTTGACTGGATCTTTTCAGAACCAGACACCAGGTCATGCTAGAACCAAAGACAAGGCTTGTGTTTAAATTCTGAAGTGCCTGGTCCTCCTGGCCAAGCTATAAGCCTGAAGGATATTTATGAAGAAAAATATCCCCAGAGAACATTCCATAATAATTCATATTTTATGTGGCATATATATTTTTAAAAAATGACCAGAGAAGATAGTTTAATTTCCTGTAATTTCAACAAAGGGTGATAATTAAGTTTTCTGATCATGTCTGACTCTGGGTTGATGGTCTGGAGGACATATAAAATATAAATGGTTGGTCCACATTCCCTAACCTCATCTTGATTTTTTTTTTAAAGGCCAGAAGTATCATTCTAGAATTAGTCTTTTATGTGTGTGTACATGTACGTGTACATGCCTGTGCAGGCCAGAGATCAGTGTCACAGGCCTCAATCTACCTTGTTACTTGTGACAAGGTCACTTTTGTCTAGATTGGCTGGCAAGTGACCCCCAGGAATCCATTGGTCTTCTCTGCCCCAGCACTGAAACTCTGGTCGGCGCGTGCTTGCCTTCTTGTGGGGTTCTGAGAAATCAAACTCCGATCTTCAGGCTTGCACGGGAAGCACTTTATTAAGTGAGCCCTCTCCCCATCCTAGGATAAATCTTAAAGTATTTTTCTACCTTATTAATTTCTAGGTGAAATGGTATTTGTATGCCTCTATGGAGTTGCCGTAGATGTGAATATAAGACTGGACAAGAATTCTTTGATCATGGAGAAAACCTACATATCTCTGGCCAACCAGAGGTCTATAACCATTCACAATCGCACTAATATAATTGCCCACTTCCAGTGGAAGGTATTTGCTACCGAAGAAGAGGAAGACAAAGAAAAATACAGGTATGGTGGGGGTAAATGTGGTGGGGAGGGGCAGGAAGCAGTGTTTTTACAGTGCATTTTTTTCATAACTTTTTTTTTTAATTCACATTACATCCCAATCATACCCCCTTCTAGTCCCACCCTTACAATCCCCCCCATGCTACTCCTCCTCCTCAGAGAAGGGGAAGTCCCCTTTGGCTAGCACCCCATGCTGGGACATCCAGTCCCAGCAGGACTAGGTACACTCTCTCCCACCAAGGCCCAGCAGTCCAGGTAGGGGAAGGAGATCCCATTCTTAACCATCATAATGTCTAAACCTGAGGCACTGGCTCTACTGCAGGGGGCCCTTTGGGAGCTTTGGAACATCAAATGCTGTAGCTATTCAGTTAAACATAACCTGGTTATACTGTAGCAATAATTAAAGATTTAATCAGTTTTAAAATGATATCCTTTGCTGTTTTTAAAGCACTAATATACATGTGTGTATTCCTTTTCACAGCCCTGACTAAGTTTATCAGCTCTTCCAGTGAGTCCCCAAACAGTCTTTTCGGGCTGGCATCAATGTCACCTCTCTCTCTCTCTCTCTCTCTCTCTCTCTCTCTCTCTCTCTCTCTCTCTCTCACACACACACACACACATGATTCTG
>NC_034609.1:33715984-33722134 GCF_900095145.1 Mus pahari
TGTGTGTGTGTGTGTGTGTGTGTGTGTGTGTGTGTAAAGATGTTCCCAGAAAACAGGAAGGATGAGGGAAAAGACAGGCTTAAATGTAATGATTTTTATATTCTTGGTTTTCCACAATACTGCCGAGCTTCTCTGGACCATGTAATTTAATAATGATTTCTTGGTGGGATATTTAATAGTCTGCTTTTATTTTTAATGATACTTCAGATAGCAGCAGAGCTTAGAAAAATGTAAAACCAGCTGGCTTTTAGCTTCCGGCCTAACGGTTATATTCTGGATGTTTCTTTCCAGTGGCCCCATCCTTGCCTGTCAAAGCTGTGCTTTCATTTTCTGTCCCTCAGACCTCTCCCAAAGAATGCTGCTTTCATGTCCATTTGCATGAAAGATTAGCCCTGGGAAGCCTCAAGGCTTTGTTTGAAACCAAGTTACTGTGGAATAAAACTAAAAGTCCCTGGAAGAAGTCCCCCAGAGCACTGTCCCTAATTGAATCAGAAGGATCCAGGACAGTGACGGGACACAGTGGGCCGAAGCTCGTCTGTCCAGGCGATGAGCTCCCATCACAGGATCGCCACTGTGCAGAGAGGCTTGCCCTGCTTACAAACCTCACTGGGCCTCACGGCTCAGAAATGTTAATGAGGTGCTTTTTATCCTTAATGATAAATATTTTTTAGAACTGTATGAAATATCATAATGAAGCTCATTCATGTGTACAGTTAATAAATGCCAACAAAAGGGGCAGAAGTTTTCAGAGGAAATGCAGCATTTGAAAGTGCAGAGGGGACAGTGTCTCCCTTACTCCACCTGCCCAGATCCTGCAGCTTGGCAATGGAGGCTGAGCAGCAACTGCAAAGGCCCAAGCACATCTCAAGCTACTGTAGAGTGAGGACAGAGGAAGATGGTGAAGGGGAGTTGTGGCAGTAATTCCACAGCTGCCCCCATGGTAGAGCTTTTTGGAGAGGAGGAGAAAAGCAGCTTTAAGTTCAACTGTGTCTCTGTGTGGCTGTCTGTAGGTATGGCGTGGTACTCGTACCAGGCCAACACCCAAAAAGTATGTAGAAGTTAATTTTAGCAGTTAAAGTGAAGGAGGAGGAGGAAGAAGAGGAAGAGGAAGAGGAGGAGGGGGAGGAGGAGGAGGAGGAGGAGGAGGAGGAGGAGGAGGAGGAGGAGGAGGAGAAGGGGAAGGAAGGAAGGAAGGAAGGAAGGAAGGAAGGAAGGAAGGAAGGAAGGAAGGAAGGGAATGTATAGAAGGTACCAGGCTACCCAGAATAGGACTTCAGACCCAAGTTCTGTCTCCATGTCACTTCACCTGATATCTATACCATTAGCCTTTTAATATTTTTTATCTGTTTTATTACTTTTGTTTGTTTGATTGGATGGTTGGATGGGTTTTTTGTTTTGTTTTGAGACAAGACCTCATGTATCCCAGGCCAGCCTCAAACTCACCATGTAGTCAAGGATGACCTAGAATTCCTAAATCTTCTGCCTCTAACCTCCTCATAGCAGGGTTGCCCGATTTATCAAGTTCTGGGGATTCAACTTAGGGCTTTGTACATGCTAGGCAAGCACTCTCCCAACTGAGCCACATCCTTGGCTTTGTGTATATGTGTACATGTATATGTCTGTGTGTATGTATGCATGTGTATTTGCATGTGTGTGTCTCTGTGTGTATGTGTCTCTGTATATATATATATATATATATATATATATATATATATATATGTTGTGTGCACATGTGTGTGCATACATGTGTATCTGTGTGTGTTATGTGTGTGCATGCATGTGATTGTGTGTCTGTGTATCTGTATGTATGTGTGTCCATGCATAAGCAGAAGCCAGAGGTTGATGGTGGTCATCATTCCCAATCACTCCATAACTAACTTTTTACGACGGGATCTTTCACTGAATTTGGAGCGTGCTGGTTTGGCTGAAGTGACCAGCCGTCCCCAGGGACTCTCCTATTTCCACATCCCCAAGGCAGGAATTATTAGCATGCATCCTGCTCCTAGCTTTTTATATAGGTTCTGTGGGAATGGAACCACATGTAAGACCTCATGTGCGCAGGGCAAGCACTTTATCAACTGAGCCATCTCCCCCCAATTCCACTCTTCCCCATTATGTCTAGTGTCTAAAACAAGTTTTCTTTTAACATTTGTATCCCACACATGTATACAGTGAACTTTGTATTCACCCTCTATGGATCTTATGTTTTTTTTCCCACCCCCCCCCTTTCAACATCCCAGTAGTCGCCATTTTAGTTTCATGTCCTTTATTTTCTCCTTTGTCTAGTGTCCACATATGAGAGAAGATGCAAATGCTTGTGTTTGTGGGGTGACACATTTCACTTGCCAGGCCCATCTGTTTTCCTGAAGTTGTCACAATCGCTTCCTTCTTTATGCCTGAATAAGGCTCCTCTGAGCGCATACACTTCATCCATCCCTATCGTCTGTCTACACTACTTCTGGCCAGAGAAGTCAGTCAGCTCTCCATATCAGTTCTGCGTATCTCAGTTATCACAGCCCTATTTGAGGTATTATTACCTAAGGCCGTACCTCACTTTTAAACACAGAACTAGAGAAGTGGCTTTAGATCTCTGAGTAGGATCATCTTCACTTTCTCTTTGGGTGACATATATCAATGTCACTTATGTTTCCCTCAAGTAGATTGATTTACCTAAGTAAAGAGTCTACAGGATGCCACCCTGCCTCCTTCTCCTCCTCTTCTAAGCACCAGATGCCACGAGCCAGTGCGGGAGCAGACTAGACTCTGCTCTGCCCGATCAACTTTTTCCTTTTCCCTTCCTTGTTCTTTGGTGCATCCCTCAACTTTCATATGCTTATTCTTGCCTTGAATTCTTGTCCCGGAAATAATTGCCAACATATGCCCATTCACATCAAAACAAGGCAAGCTGGGAGCCCTGTGTGTATTCCTAAGCTGTGTGTATGGGTGGCAGCACTTTGTGCAGTGGCCACGGTCTCCTTTGTTGCACATTCTTGAGTTATGTCCAAGGTCACATATGAGTAGCACACAGAAGAGATATCTCTGTCCATCCCCTCCCCCTGGGGGGGGGGGACGTAGTGAGATCATTAACCAGCAGTGCAACATCCCTCTTGTATTCCGTGGCAAGACCTGTGCAGTGTCCCTGACATCATCCTTTATATATAGGATGCTCCTGCTCCCAACGAGGAGCACAGCCACTTCTCACTCATCTCCCATTCCTCTGTCAGCATCTCTAGTTCAAACTGTAGAGCAGCAGTTCTCAACCCATGGGTCATGACCCGCCTGGGGGTTACACATCAGATATACTGCATCAGGTCAGATATTTACATCATGATTCGCAACAGTAGGAGAATTACAGCTATGGAGTAGCAACTAAATAATCTTGTAGTTGGGGGTCATTGTAACACAAGGAACTATATTAAAGGGTCAAGGTGTTTAGGAAGATTGAGAACTGCTGCTGCAGAGAAAAAGGTTGACCTTGTTCCTAAGCTTGACATGGAGAGAAGCTGTCTTTAGTCGGAGACACGTTTCCAGAGATTCAGACTTCCCTTTCTCAGCATCCCAAGGACCTAAGGTAAAACTCAAGCGTAATGTCATATGTGAGACTTGGCTTTCTTTCCTTGGCTGTCTATTTGCAAAATGCCTTCCACCTCATCCTGGGGCATCCATCTATGAGCACAGAAGCTTGTCCAAAGGTCTCTATGAAAATGCTAGCACGGGTAACAAATGGCCTTGACTCCCCTTCCATCCATCATGGTGTCTTGCCCATAAAATCTTGGCGAGCCAAGATGTGGCTGTCTCTTTTCCCAGTAGAGGAATTTCAGCTCCAAGAAATAGTTTATCCTTCCTTTTCTGGGAAGGACAGCCTTGCTCTCTGTACATCTTACTGTGTTGGAACCTTGAGACAAATGTCTGAGCGGAGAAACACAGGGCTATTCCCAGGCCCCAGTTTCTGAGCAGGAAGATAACCCCTCCTCTGGGAAGAAGTTCCATTACAATTGTTCTTCTTAAAAAACAAAAACAAAAACAAAAACAAACAACAACAACAACAACCCTTTAAATCAAGGACTCATAAAAAATCACCTTTTTATTCTATTTCTTGATGTTTTCTCTGGAGCTTGAAAAAACACTAATCTTGTCAGAAAAGACTGTTTCCTTCCTTCCTTCCTTCTTTCCTTCCTTCCTTCCTTCCTTCCTTCCTTCCTTCCTTCTTCCCTCCCTCCCTTTCCCCTCTCTCCCTTCCTTCCTTCCTTCCTTCCTTTTTCCTTCCTTCCTTCCTTCCTTCCTTCCTTCCTTCCTTCCTTCCTTCCTTCCTTTCTTCCTTCCTTCCTTCCTTCCTTCCTTCCTTCTCAGTGGTGTGCAGTCAATTGCACTCTGAAATTCTGTCAAACTTGCTCTCCTCACATTCAGAGGCTCGGTGTGGGCCTTTATGGGCTTTTGCTCCCAGTGTCCCTGGCAGGGTCACAGGCATTATTTCAGGAGCAGGTGGCTCTTAATTCTAAATTTGCTCAAGACCCCACAGCATCCTGAGTGGACAGCCTGCACCGTGGTTGGCATGTTTATTTCACGACATTCAGGTGCAGGAAATGGCACATCTCTCTAGTTAATTCAATCTTAATTGATATTTGAGCCTGCCACCTGGGCTACTGTAATAAGTTTGATTTCAGTTATGTTCGGGAGCTCTTCTCTGGTGTCATTAAAAAAAAAAAAGCCTCCAAAGACTTAAATGGCCTCCAATAAACAGGGCAGGAGCCTTTAGGCCTCCATTCATGATATCATCACGGAGTCTACCATTGTCTAGGGTCACGCAGTCCATTTGAAGGTGACTATGGCGCTGTTGGCTCCATTTATTTTGTTCCTGTTATAGGCAGGCCTGGAAGTGCTTCTCCCAGCTCTGAAGGCCATGCAACTTTTCAACATCCAATTGCCAGCTCTAGTAATCACGTCTCTCACTGCAACACAGTAGCTGACAAAATCAACCACTCTGGCTCCCAACTCAAAGGTCCAGTCCATCATGACAGGGTAGTCATGGAAACAGAAGTATGAGGCAGCTGGTTCCAACTGCATCCAGTCAGGAGGCAAACAGTGATGATTTCTTGGGTTCCTCTTACTTTTCCCTTTTACTTCAGTCCAGAGCCCCACCCCATAGACTAGCACCGCTCTCTGAAGGCCATGGGTTAGCTAGCAGCCACCGTGAGTCACAGTTTCACTTGTAAAACAGGTGAAATTCTTATACTCACAGAAAGACAAGGATGACCTTTTCAAAAGTGCTCTCTTGTGAGACATCTCCTCATCTATAAAACCGAGCCACCTCTGAAGCAAGATACTACAATCATCAATAAGATGTGATGGTGAAGCCATGCACAGACATGTCGCACCCTGTAGGCATCAGTGTGTCTCGGGGTCATTGCATTTCCCCTCCACAGACTCTCAGCAATGCCTCCAATTCCTCCTCGAGGACAGAAAGGACATCTGGGTTTGCTTTCTGCCTTGTTCTGGTTGTTCCTGATCCAGGGTCACGTAGAAAAGGAGATGTATATGGGAATTTTTTGTTTCATTTTCCAGTGGGAGAACTGAGCTCATTGCCCCCTTCTGACCATCATTATCCTCCTCCTCCTCCTCATCGTCCTCACTGACACAAAACATTGCATGCAATCTCCTATACCCCATACCCCATTCCTGAAACCTCTCCTGGACAGGACGCTAACTTGTTCATATGTGACTTTTTATGTGCATCTAGTCTCATGGAGTATGAGTTGTTTCAGAAAATAGGCATTTCCTTGGCTAGATGTGATTATTTTGCTTTGCATTTTCTCCTCTTATACTGGACCGCGTGTTAAGGCCCTTCCTGGTACTCTGTGTGAATCTAACCCATTGATCTTGATGACCTGCAGAATCCCGTCCTCTCTCCAGGCCTCTTCTGGTGATGGAGCCCCAGGCTCATTCATGTCAGTGTTTGATGTTAGGTAACCATGGGAAACATCCTCTATGCTTCAATCTGAAACCTGATTCACACAGTATTCTTAACTCGACCTGTTTTTTTTTTTTTTAATGTAAAGGAAACAGTTAATGAATATATAAAATTTGATTTTTTAAAAAAATTACACCAGTGGTTAAGATAAAACTCACTTTCAATCTTATGACCCAGAGAAA
>NC_034609.1:33722435-33739433 GCF_900095145.1 Mus pahari
TAGACCAGGCTGGCCTCAAACTCAGAAATCCGCCTGCCTCTGCCTCCCAAGTGCTGGGATTAAACGTGTGCACCACCACCGCCCGGCTACTACTACTACTACTACTACTACTACTACTACTACTACTACTTCTTCTTCTTCTTCTTCTTCTTCTTCTTCTTCTTCTTCTTCTTCTTCTTCTTCTTCTTCTTCTTCTTCTTCTTCTTTTTAATAATAAAAAGGCAGGTTTCTCTGTACAGAATATTTTGTAACTTGATTCTTTATCCTCATAAAACCTTGCTAAGACTAGAGAGATGTCACCATGGTTAAATGGCGTCACTCCTCTTGCAGAGGACCAAGGTCCAGTTCCCAGAATCCACATGGCAGTTCACTGCTATCTATAACTCTAGCTCCAGGGTGTCTGAGGCCCTTACATAGAATTTACCCACTTTACTTCCCCGTACTTTAAAGAAGGTCACCATCGTTCTTTGTTTCGGTCTGCGATTGCTTTAGAATCTGTTACTGCAAGTGTCATTTCCTGTTCCAAGTTATATGAACGACTTCTCTATTGCTGTAATAAAACACCACAAACAAAGCAACTTACTAAAAAGATAGTTTCAATTGACTTACAGTTCCAGAGGGTCAAAGTTCATGATGGTGGAACAAAGGCATGGGGGAGGGGATGAAGAGCTATGTGCTCACAGCCCACACTGGGAGATAAGCAGGAGACAGAGAGCACACTGGGAATGGCACAAGTTACAAATCCTGCCTCCTCCTCCCCCACACCCAGTGACACACCTCCTCCCACAAGGCCACACCTCCTAATCCTTCCCAAACAGTCTCACCAGCCAGGGACCAAGTATTCAAGTATGTGTGTCTATGGGGGCCATTCTCATTCAAACCACCACATAAATGATGCGCAGTTTGTAAGCATTCCAGAAGCTGGCAACCTACAAAGTAGAAAGAACTGGGTTCCTTTCTTTCCAAGCTGATATGGCCAGTGGCATAGGGGAAGTACTGCTGGTTACCTTGGATACTGTTTCCTGCTTCCCTAGAAGTAGAAGGGAAGCGCATGCTCCTTTCTTCCTTGGACCCAGAACACTCGATCCATTCATCGATCCCCCTGTGTTATACAGCCAAAGGGCTCTGAACACAGAAGTTATTTAAAAAAACTATTTGACAAAATGGAGCCTCTGGTCATATGAGGTCATCTAGAAGGTCAGAGCAAAGACAGGATCTTGGTGACCTGGGGTGCACACTCAGTCCTCCTTTCTAGGTATGTGCGGTCACCAGGGTCCTGGGAACAGGGGCAAGGGCCCAGAGGGAGTACAGGGCAGTCTGCAGAGTCCAGGTGAAAGGTGGTCTTAGAAGGCAGAGGGCAGTGAGGAGAGGGTTGGGAGAGGCTGGTCTCTCATCAACAGCAGCGGACATCGAGAACTAGGAAGTGAGTACAAGAGATATCCTCAGACTCGGCTCAAGCATCTTACAAGTTTGACGTCTTAGGCTGTGGACGCCCGACTCGCCAGCAAGGAAGACGCCACAACAGGATTCTTCTGCACACGTTTATTGGGAGAGTTTGATTGCGAAGGCGAAAGACCCCAAGCCCCGAAACTGGCGCTGGTTAAATAGGCTTAGGAGTGGCGTGGCCATACCTGATTGGTGTTGCTTTCAGTCCCTCATTTGCATGCTCCGGGATGAGCTGTGACTTGGCGTGAAAACCCTTTTGCACATGCGCACATTGGTTGTTTACCAGGACTTGCGGGTGGTGTCCAGCAGTAGCCAGCGCCATCTTGTAATGGTGTTATGTGGTTTCCCACATTAGGCAATGAAAATGCTTGACCTAGCCAAAAAGATGGAACAGATGAAGCACCCTCTCTGTGCCAGGAGCTGAACCAGGACCCGGATCACCTCTGAGCCCCTGTCTCTTAGATTAGGAGCTCTGTTCCCATCAACCCTATTTTATGGGAACAAACACTCAGGCTTAGAGCAACTGGACAGCTCCCAGAATCCTGGAGCTAGGAAATAGATCATAAAATCAGTATCTAAACCCCAGCCCTCGCCAGTTCCACATTCTATTCCCTAGATAGCTAATGGCTAGGAAAGAATTAAAGCGAGGCAACCTTAACAGGAACAAAATCATCCTTGCTGCGCGAGAGGCAGGGCAGGTGCTAAATAATTTAAAAATAAGCCTAGAAAACACAATTACCTAAAAGGAAATATTTGTCCAGATACATGCTGGAAAGAAATCCCAGAGGACTTCTGGAGGGAAGTGACAAAAGATCACCAAACTCTACAAGTTCTGAGAAGGCAAAAACAAGGTCACCGGCCCGTGCATTGAGGGCTCAGAGTCCCACAGTGACCCTCACCTTTCCTCACTTTCTTTAGGGTCTGTGATGATCTGAACAAGGAGGAAAAGCAGGAAACCAGCTTGATCCTTGAAGACTGCATCTTGGATCCCTCACTCCGAGAACGCCTCTCCATTATCTCCCGGACTTTCGCGAACCAGAGGAAGCTGGTTCAAGGAGACAGCATGCTCTTTCTGGGCCACATTTTCACGATTGAGCCCCCGGTGAGCACCTGAATAACATCCAGTTATCTAGTGAACACAAGTGAGGGCGCAGGACTGGGGGGTGCAGGGCTGGGGGCGTGCAGGGCTGAGGGGGTGCGGGGCTAGGGGATGCACAGGGCTGAGGTGGTGCAGGGCTGGGGGGTGCAGGGCTGAGGGGTGCAGGGCTAGGGGGTGTGTGGGGCTGGGGGTGTGCAGGGCTGAGGAGCAGGACTTGGGGTGCAGGGCTTAGAGTACAGGGCTGGGGACAGGGCTAGGGGTACACACTGTGGGGACAGGGCTGGGGGCAGGGCTGGGGGAGCGGTATGACTGGGCTGCAGAGCTACATCAGTTAGATTCTCCACTCTGGGACTGGTATAGCAAATCCTAAGGCCAATGATTGGTGTGAGACGCAGCATGAACAGATGGCAAGAATGCCAGTAGGTCACACTTTCTGTGCCACTGTCCCTGCTTCCTATGAGTTGCACAGGCTGTGTGGTTTGTGTATATCATCTCACAACAACCCTGAAAGATAGAGTGAAAATCCCAGTATGCAAATAAAGAAATGAGCACTTGACTCCCTTCGATTGCTTAAGGCCAAACAGCTGGTGTCCACAGTTGTAGATTTAGCCCTGATCAGTCTGACTATGGAGCAGGACTTGTCAATCTTAGCAACATTGCTCTTGCAGGTGTGTAATTCTTCATCCAGTACATTTGTTGATGATGGTTGTCCCCGTGATCACCAAGACTGTCTTCAGACGCTTCTAGATGTCCCCATGTAGTCAAAAATCACCCAGTACTTAAAATGACTTTGTCCTGGATCCAGTAAGCATAAATAGTCACCAAGTGTATGGTCTGTACCAGGTGCCATGTGCACCAGGTGCCCAGGAACAGAGCAGATACAGTCCTTGACTTTACAGCCTATTCAGTGCTGTCTACAGGGGACTGATTCTACAGACCAAACACAGTACTGCTCTGCTCTATTGCCTCAGCGTGGAAGGAGTGGACCCAGAGAGATGGCTGAGGGATTAAGAGCACATACAGGTTTCACAAAGGACTCAGTTTGTTCCCAACTACCTGTGACCATAGTCCCAGGGGATTCTGTTCTCTCATCTGGCTTCATAGGCACCTGTATGCATGTGGTATATGTTCATACATGATGGTAATACATACATACCATAGATAAAAATAATAAGTCTTTTTTGAGAAGAAAGTTTCTAGCAGCTTTGTGTGGGTGTGTGCATGCATACACACATCTGGTGCATATTTGTGTGCCTCATATATATGTCAGTGTGCACTCGATTCATAGTCACATAGATGTCAGAGGACAACATTATTAGATGTCTTCTCTATTGCTCTCCACTTTATCCCCTTAAGGCAGGATTGCTCACCATACTTGAGGCTCACCGTTCCAGCTAGAACAGCTGGTGAGGGAGCTGCGGGGGAGCCACCAGTCTCTGCTCCCTAGTGCTGGGGTTACAGGCACACACGGTCAGGCCCAGCTTTCTTATACAGGCACTAGGGATTTGAACTCAGATTCTCATGGTTGAATAGCATACACTCTTGCCAAGTGATCCATTCCCCCCAGCCCTGCTAAGAGCTTTTCTATTTGCTGTGTACTGTGTATTAAGCTACCCGCTCCCTGCTCGATACATCCCACTTAACAGGGATGGAATGGTTTCAGGACAGCAACTACAAAAGGAATAGAAACAGTCCAGAGCTCAATCTAATGGGTTCGCTGTTGCTATTTAAGCCAGGGGGAGAAAAGACTTGTAGGAAGTGTCGCCATCCGAGCAGATCATTGTCCTGCCTTCCATCTGTGCTTCCACGGCTGAATAAGTTTGAGCAACAATAGGCTCTGTATATGCTATGAATCTCTAAGGAAGTACTTTCTCCTTGGAGGCATCCTCTGGGTGGGTGTTTTGTGTGACCACTGTGGGAGTCACGGGGGACCACAGGAATGGTACCCTGCGTGAGAGGGAAGGCAGCGCCACAGTCCACAAGTCAAAGAGACCTTCTTGGCAGGACTCTTGAGCGAGTCTTGGGCTCTGAGAAGAAAATGGTGAGTGTACATGGAATGTTTTATTCAGGATGCCTAGAGACAGCCACTTTGCTGGCGGTAAAAAGCCAGGAGAGAAATAGAGCTGGAGATACAGGTCGAGGCTGACCCTTCTGTCACGTCAGAAACTTCTCCAAGGCACAGAACAACAAAGTGCTCTCCGGACATTTTGAGGGTGAGGCCAGCAAGAGGTTATGTCAGGGTGAGAAACAAAACTAAAAGCAAGTAAAGTTTGGAGACATGGAAAGGGCCAGAGATGGATGACTAGGGCAGGCAAGTGAGTGGCTGTGCTGAGTGAGGAGAGCCAGCAGCCTGTGGTGGCAATTTCAGGCTTACCAAGGTCCTCGGGGTCCAGTGTTCTTCCCAACCAGCAGTAGAGAGTCAGCATGGTGGCTGCTCGGCTCGACTCTTGCAAGTATATGAGAGGGGATGACAGCAGGATTGGGAATGGGTGGTTGACAGGAGATGGGTGCCACCCACAGAAAAGTCCTGTCCGTGCCCAAGTCAGAAGTAGGAGTGCCAGAATGACCTCTGACTTCCTCCTGGGCTTCCTTGCCTAAGCCAGAGCTGGGGGTGTGTTAAGGTGTGGTCTTTGATGTGCTTTCGAATCACGGCGAGGTGCTGAGTTGGCATTCCCACCCCAGGGCATCTTCTTGCCATTGGGAAGAAACTCTTTTTTTTTTTTTTTAAACACACGGAAGTGGTACTCTACAAGTAAATAAGCCAATTTGTTTATATTATGTAGAAAATAATACCATAATGAAACTCTGGAAAAAAGCCATGTACCACGTAAGTGAACTTTGTGGAATCCATGATGCTGCTTGTCCTTGCATACAGTGTTTGGGTTTTCTTCTCTTTACAGTTTCCATTGGTAAACTCTTGACAGTTTCTTTAATGACCACAAAGGCATGGAGCCCTGCCAGTGTCTTCCTGCAGTAACTCTGACCAGTCGGCAGCTCTCGGGGTCAGACGGGGTAGATTGTTTTAACGTACAGCTACTAACACATATTAGTTGTGGGTATTAATGGATTTTACTATGGTGTGACATCACACCCATCATGCTTCAGTCACATCTGCTCCCCTAAGTCCTCTCTCACCTTCACTAATAGTCGTTCCTACCCATGTCCATGGTGCCTTTTGGGTTGCCCTGCCTTGCACATGTGAGAGAACACACATGGTTACTTGTCTTTCTCTCTTACGTCACTTAACAAGGTGACCACTAGTCCTATCCATTTTCATGTAAAGGATATGATTTATGGATGAATAATACTCCACTGTGTGTATGCCATATTTTCTCTGTGTTCACCTGCAGATGAGAACCTAGGCTGATTCCATACCTTGGGCATTATGACTAGCATTTGATAGACATGGGTATGCAAGTGTCTTTTGTATGTGCTGACTTCATTCCCTTTGGGTAATGGCACACGCAGATGTATGGTAATTCTCTTCTCTTTATATTTTTAAGTATGTCCCATATCCTTGTCTGTCTATAGTGGTTATATTAAGATACAAACGTTCTTGAGGAAGGTTATTTATTCATCTTAAATCTCCTGCTTGGCGATCTAATCATTCTGTATGTCACATATGTTGTATGTAGTGCTTATAATGTACATAATCTTTAAATTACTTTTGAAGCGATTTTTTGAGAAAATCCTGCCAGTTCTCCAGTTTCATGGCATGTGGGCCTCTTCCCGTAGGGATCCTGGCTTTCCGAGGCTGGTAAATGAGCTACAATAATCTCAGCTGAGAGCTCTGGACAAGATTCACAGGAGACGGGACTGGAACTGGACATTGGAGAAAGCCTAAGGTTTAATTAAGTGGAAAGGGAGGAGAGTGTTCCCAGCTAGAGAAATCATGGAAGCCCGGGGTAGAGGGAGTATTCTGTTCACAGTGGACTGAATAATGAACGGTGATCTGAACAGGGTTTCTGCCTGGGGAGGTAAATAGAGGTAAGGTGGCCTATCCTGTGCAGCCTACAGCTCCTTGTCACTCACTGTGATTTTCTGGAGACACTGGATCTGAGAGATGGCAATGTGCATTCTTTGCAAAAGCAGTTTTGGCATCAAACAAATTTGGGGGAAACTATGTAGAAAGAGTAGGTGCTCATCCAAATGGCAGAGTTCAAACAGCTCATGCCCATGACCGTCTCCCTCCCACCAAACACCCGCTGGGGCTGACATTCTGAAGGTCCCAGCTTAGCCCGTGCTGATGAGGATCTGAGACACACTGCAGGAGAGCAGTGTGCTCAAAGGGAGTTGGAAAGTGTACCCTGATAACCACGTGTGGCTTGAGTTGGAGGAGGGTGGATAGCGGGAAAGGTGGGTGGTCCAGGTCAGTGGATGAAAGGTGATGGAAGACCAGGGGCAGAGTAAACAGGTCGGCAACGAAGATCAGTTTGATTTCGTGAGTGCAATAGTGACCCGGAACAGTCCAATGGCAGATACCAGGCATGGTCAAAAGGAAGGTACAACCTGCTTTTTGATTGGTCATTGAGATTGAGATACCTCCAGGGTACTCACTGAAGTACCTGGCCCAATGCTAATAGATGGATGGATGGGTGGATGGACGGATGGACGGATGGACAGATGGATGGCATTCAGAAAATACCAATGAGTTTGGCTCTGAGCATGTCAAATTAGAGATTACTACAGATGTCTAGGGAGCTTCAGAAATGTAGAACTAAAATTGGTGCTGGAATGGATTCAAAGAATTCAGGATGAGACAAAAGATTTGTGAGGCTGCTGTAGAGGTCTTGATCAAAGATGCTGGGACCTCAGAGAAGGAGAAAGGAGAGAAGACCCACTGAGAGCTTTCTCTATACCCAGGGCACCTGCACTGCTGTCTACTGAACATCTCTTCTGAATACCGCTCACCTTTTGGGTCTCCTAGATCAAACGGCTGCTACTTGCTCTCCGAAGGCTTAGCTACACGTTGACGGCTAGCTTTTTCCTATGATTTGATCCCAGTGAAACAGCTTCCTGCTCAGAGCTGATGCTGCAGCAGAAGCAGAAAAGATTAAGAGCAAGCAGTGTTACCGGCTGAACTAGTAACCAATCTCAGCTACATTCTACCCAAATAACCAAAATAAATGGTCATCCTCAGAGATCTAGGCACCACCTTCCCTTCCGATGGGCTGACTGCTCCACCTCTAGCCATGGAGGAAGGAGAGCAGGTTCAAGTAAGGTAAACATAAAGGAAAGACACACACACACACACACACACACACACACACACACACAAAACCAACAAACAAGCTACAAAATTAAAAAAAAAAAACTCTAATGGTAATAGGGTCTGAATAGAAGTAAGAAACATAACTTTATTTTATCACGTCTACATCTATATAGCTTCATTCTTCAAGCAAATCAGCTAATACTGAAGTTTTGCTTAGTCCTGCATGAGGGCTGTATGCCCTGCATACTGAGTATTTTATGAGAACATTGTTCCAGTTTCAGAGGCTCTCCCCATTTAAAGCAAGGAGATTCAAGATCAGAAAATCAATCCTGTCCCTAAATTGCCCAAAGGTGGTGATGGGTTTGAATTTAAATCTCATTTTATTGATATTATCCTATGAGGAGCTGTTTGACTCAATCCTGAAGAATTGAGGAATGAAAGGCCCCAAACTCTACAGTAGCAGGTTCTTACCGTTCCAACACCCCCCTCTCCATTTGGCCCTTTGATGGTTTTATGAGAAAGCCCCCAGAGGCTCATGTTCGGATACTTGGTCGATGGTTGGCGAAACTATTTTGGAAGAATCAGGAAGTGTGATCTTATTGGAGGAGGTGTGCGATTGTAGGTTGGCTTTGAGGTTTCCAAAGACTCTTGTCATTCCCAGTTAGCTGTCTGCCTCCTGCCGATGGTTCAAAATGTGAGCTTTCGGCTATCCCATCTACCATAGCTTTGCTGGGCCATCATGGACACTAGTCCTCTGTCACTAGCCCAATCATACGCTTTCTTTCATAAGTTGCTTTGGTCATGGTGCTCTGTCATAGCAATAGAAAAGCAACTAAGACAGACCGCGTGTCTTAGCAAACATCCTTCTTTAGGAAATGTGGCCATAACCGTGGCCATCGGGTCTGCAGCTTGTGAGCTTTTGGGAGATAGATTCAAGTATCTTGAGTCCAAAGGGGGGTGTATTGAGGACCCAGAATGACCAGGAGACAGAAGACCAAAAGGAACTTTGTAAAAATGGTAGTTAATTATCTATCGATATTTCCAAGGCAATTAGGATTACTGTGGACTCATTAGAGTATATGAGACATAACTATTGACTTCAAGTTTCCCATATACCAATTATTTTGATAATATCTTGGCATAAGATAGCTTGATAATATCTTAATGTCATTAGCTTGGCTTTCTCCATTTATTGCTTACCAGGGAATCCATGGAGACAAGTAGACTACAGATAATGTGTCAAGCTGCCTGCTTCCATTTGAGATCTTTCCCCATCTCCAGAAGGAACCTGTCAAACTGAGTCTATTATGCATGGTTTTTTGGTTTTTTGTTTTGTTTGTTTTTTTTTTTTTTTGCCTTCCAGAAAGCAAATGGAACTCTTTCATAAACACAATATTCACTTGTGCCAGGTGGACCATGTCTGGGCTGAACTTGGATGGTCTCATTCTGTTGTTCCTTCTGCTTGAGTCTCCTGGGTCCCCCTGCAAGAGAGAAATACAAGAAGACAAAAAAACAAAAAACAAAACAAAACAAACAAACAAACAAAAAAACCCTCAGCTCTGAAAATTGCAAGGTGAGAGACTATCACAAGGCAAGAAGAGGGAATTAGGGTCATGCTTCCATGGGCATCTAGTGACCCTCCAAGATCTCAGCACAGATGCAATCATCCCGTCTCGGAACTGTAGTGCGGCTGGCTCGGGTCATGCTTTGAAGACAAAACAAATTTCTGAACATGGAAGGAATACTTGGAATTCTCTCCAAAAGAAAGGTCTGAATATTGAAAGATATTTTTCCAGCTAGCTGGCTAAAGTATTTGAGCCGACCCAGTGTTTCTGCTCCTCCTACCCCACCCACATCTCCCTCAGAGTAGACCTAACCCAGCAGCCCTAGGGAAGCCGAGGTTTCATCTAACTGAGCGATCAAAAGGAAGAAAGACTTAGTCATTTCTTCATTACCACTCGAGTAATAGTAACCCTCGCTCCGATGTCACTTAAGCCTCTGGGAAACATGCTGCCCTAGCAATTCAGACATGGAAAACACAGCTCAAATTCAGTTTACTGGATCCTTTTCCTCATTTGGTGTAGAGGGTGAGCTCAGCAGAACCAGGTTGGGTGCGAGTCCAGATGGCTAACAAGAAGATGCAGTGCTTTTTGTCCTGTGCAGCCCTTCCCCTGCTCCAGTCATTAGCTGTGACTCACAAGGCGAACACGTGGGTGCTGACTCCTTGGAAATGGACACCAGGAAGGAGCCCAAGGACGTGGATCTGCTGAGATGGGAGCTGCCCTTGACTAGCTCTGCCCGATCGGTCGGCCGTCCTTTAGCCTTACTCATTAGGATTCTCCTTTCCGGTCTTTGTGCTAAGGCCCACTTTTTGGCTATTGCACCTGAACATTCACTATTGTGTTGAAGAACCAGTGTGGGTGGAAAGAAGCCCAGAAAAGCCTTAGAAGCAGCAAGGCTGCCCATTAAATTGGTCAACACCTTTCCTTCCTGGGAAAAAGAGAGAGACATCACACATGGCCACCTCCAC
Source organism: Mus pahari (assembly GCF_900095145.1). Taxonomy (NCBI): domain Eukaryota; kingdom Metazoa; phylum Chordata; class Mammalia; order Rodentia; family Muridae; genus Mus; species Mus pahari. The sequence goes on from NC_034609.1 coordinate 33,732,723, forward strand.
TAGCCAAGAACCCCATGGAGTTCTGTATATTTGGGTTGAAGATAAAATCAAGATAGAAAGTGCCTATTGTGAAGCTTCCAAAGGAACAGATCATAGGTCTCCCTCTTAGCAGCTTTAGGGACATTATTTTGAGCATCACAACTTTCCTGGACTATCAGTGTCCCAGCTGATGGAACTGAGCAATTTTTGCCAGCTCTGTATCAATTTGGACTTTTCTCTCAACAGTGATGAGGATAGTTTACTTGTCAGTGTTTTTAGAGTTCCTTTTTTTTTTTTAAATAGTTGTTGTTTGAGACCATTGTTATGTGTACCAAGCGTCATAGCTTTTGCTATTGGTTGGCTCTGTTGTAAGTAAAGGAAAAGGTGACAGCGTTTCATTAGTAGATCCGTCAGTGATGGGGATTTGGCATTGAGGGTGGGAGAGATGGCCCAGTGCTTAGGTGAGCTTGTTTCTCTTACAGAGGACAGAAGAGTTCAGTTCCCAGCCCCATATCCAGAGGCTTACAAAGTGCTGCAACTCTGGCCTCCGTAGGAATATGATGCCCTCTTGTGGCCTGTGTGGACATCTGCATGCATGTGTGCATACATACATACATGCATACATACAGGCATGCACACACACCAATAAAATTTTAAATGAATCTTTTTAAAAAAACATTTAAAACAGACATTTGATTTTGAAAGAATGCTTTCTTTCTGAGAATTTCCTTCTGCTTCCTTATTTTGGGAAATGGAATCTTCAGAGCTTTTCCTAAGCTCACGGGTTCAGGTGATCTTTCTCCCTCAGCTTCTCAAGTTGCCAGGGCTGGAGCAACCCTTCCTGTTGCATAAAGTAAATGGTGGAATGGTTGAAGGTGTTTATGCCGCCAAGCATGAAGGAAGTCACTTCGTGTTAGAGCGCCACATCAGGTCACTGTTCCCATATCTTATCTGAAGGGACTGGGCCTTAACCCTCTCTCAACATGGGGGAGCTTGATAAGGACCCACCAAGGACATCTCTCAGGAGCGTTCACACACTCGTGTGGGCTTTGGTCTCTAAAGGGACCTGCTTTGAGTCACCTTCCAGAAGAACCCAAGCGTATGTGGAGCGTGACACACTGTTCACAGCGGGGGATTGCCAGGGCAGACTGTGTCAGATAAGTCTGAGTGGCTGTCACTGGTAGTGTCACTGTCTCGATGGCAGAGTGAGAGAGGTGAGCCCCAAGCTACTTTTAGAATTTCACAGGGCTTAAGGAAGTTAGGGGAAATACTATATACTCCTAGCCTTGGTGTCCCCACCCAGCACCTCCCACCCTCCTTTTTTCCTTCTCTCTCTCTCTCTCTCTCTCTCTCTCTCTCTCTCTCTCTCTTTCCCTCCCTCCTCTCTCCCCCTGCCCCCTCTCTCTCCCTCTCCCCCTCTCAGAGACCAGGTTTCTCTGTAAACTCCTGGCTGTCCTGGAACTTTCTATGTAGACCAGGTTGGCCTCAAACTCAGAGATCCGCCTGCCTCTGTCTCCTGAGTGCTGGGATTAAAGGCGTGCGCCGCCACCACCACTTGGCTCAGTTTTCCGTTTTTAAACTGGCAACGAAAGGGTCTCACAAAGGTGAAGACCGAGCGTGGTGAGGGGCAGGAACTGTGAAGACAGGTGGTGAGAACTTGAGCGCTCAGGAAACACTTGCAAACTTGTGATTCTGGGGTAGACACCCTTGCCTTTTTGCAAGTTAGAGATTGAGTGGGAAGCTGAGTGCGTGAGTCACCCTTATACATGCAACCAGAGAATAAAAATGCAATACTCTTATTTAACACACGTAGGAATTCACATTGTAAACATGGAGTCCTCCGGCCTTCTAGATCAGTCAAGAATGTTAAATACACATGTAACTCTGCTCTTGCGCTTTAAAGGCCCACTTAGCAAGGTTTCTGAGAATGATCTTATTGGCACTAATTATTTCTATGTGCGTGCCGGACATTGAGCATAAAAGAACTGTAGCAGCTTCAGATGACATCTGTCCGTTAATTGAGGCTGGAAGATGCATCCTAACTGTGGGCCGTACCTCTCCACAAACCAGACTGAATAAAAGGGAGAAAACAAACTAGGCAGCTAGACAGCAGCCATCTTTCTCTGCTCCCTGACCATGGACACCATGCGACCAGCCGCCTCAAGCCCCTGATGTCCCTGCCGTGATACCCTCAAACTGTGAGCCCAAAGAAACCTTTCCTTTAAAAAGCCAGTCACCTTTAAGGACACCCCTCTCCCTGTGTTTATCACCTGTCACAGACCAGCAGCTGCATGCTCAAAGTATCCAGAGATGCTCAACACCAGCCATGGGGTTGCTTGGTTCACTGTTCTTATACAGAAGGAACTAGAAAGCTCCAAGAAGAGTAATATAACATTGGGACAATTAGCATATAGCAATAGACTTAAAGATTCAAACTAGTAGGTCCCTTGACTGGTAAGTGAAATAGGGTTGTTCTGCTCACCCTAGAGCTGGGAAAGACAGAGCATCAGAGAAAAGGGGGATGGTCGTAGTAGAACCGAGGGTAGCTGTATTTATTATTATTATTATTATTATTATTAATTACATCAGAGTAATCATACTCTAATAGGACTAGAACTGGAGTGAAAAGTGGGGAGAATGGTCAGAAAAGGGAGAGAGAGAGAGAGAGAGAATCTTTGAGATAGAGGGAAAACGGAGCAGCAGAGATCCGAGTAAGAACGCCAATCCAGGAGTTCATAAAGACAGGATATAGAGACAGGATATTGACGCTGGAGCCAGTGGGGACATTCCTGAATATTTTGATTTTTCTGAAATGTCAGAACTGAGCAATAAAAAGAGGAAAGGTATTTCCAGGAGCACAAGCAAGCCGGGAGTTAATTTCATCCGGGTTGGTAAGATGTAAGGTGGGAAGACTGGAAGGCAGAGAGTACCGTGCATCTTAGACATATTGCCTGTTTATAAGGTTTGTTCTTTGGTCTGCTAGGAAATGGCACTGCTTTGGTTTTTTTTTTTTTTTTCGTTTGGTTGGTCTTTTTCTTTTTTTTTTTCTTTTTCTTTTCTTTTCTTTCTTCTTCTTCTTTTTTTTTTTTAACCAACATTTTGCTAGAAAGAAATAGAAGTTTACTTTTCGGTAATACCCAGCCGAAAGGAAATAATGACAGCACACCACCGCATCCCTCCGAGAGAGGAAACAGAATGACCATCGGCACAGCCCTGTTAGTTCACCAACACACACCCCGACCCAGGAGAGGACTTTGGGGTAGCATTTGTCCTTGGATCATCTCCCGTGTTCCCCAAAAGATTCAAGTTACCAGTAGATGCTGTAGGCTCAGCAGAACAGCGGCTGTTCTGCTCGAGAGAGAGCACCCCAGCGCTGGTCCCCATTCAGTCTGAGCCCTGTAGGTTGTCTCCTTCCATTGTCCTCCTGTCCCCAGAGAAGCCTCTCTCCATCTTACCTGGGTGCCGGTACCCCTTTGTTGGTTAGGGCCCGACTACCCCCTCTCAACTGTGCCTCTGTTCCCAACCCTCATTTCCACATAGCAGACCTGTTTACCCATGACAAGTTCACCAGGAGTGCTTAGAGGCTTAAGGCGTGCTGTCCCTTTGTCTGCGCATACACCCTGGACCCTGGGGCATAGGGGCCATGAAAATGGTCTTGCTTACCCCAAACAATAAGACCTCTTTGTCACGTGTTCCGAGATCATCTGATTTGCAGGTCATCCTTTGAAGACCACTTCTCACAACTCACTGACATTTTTCTAGCATGAATTCTCTCAGGATCCAGACTGTCCCTTGGTGCTTTGGCCAGTCTGTGTTGGAACAAGTTAGCTGCATCTGCTCAGGGTCTGGTCAGAGCAGGGTCTAAACCCTCCAGCAGATTCACGCTCATCACATGGATTAAGATGAAGCCCAAATCCTCAGTCATTCTTAGGAAGGATGCCCATTGGCATGTCTGCCGTTAGCTGAAGACTCAGCTGAACGGCTGAGCCCTATCTGCTTGGCCTGTCTCCTTTTCTAGGTCCGAGCACTCCATTGTTGGTTGCCCTTAAACTCTACCCAAGGGCCAGGTATTTGCCATTTATCAGAAGGGAGCAAATATTTGTTTCAAGCTCTTGCAAAGAAAACCCTGCAGGGAAATGACCAAGCCCGTCAGGGTGCTTTGAATTCCTCTGTCCCCTCTGGGATCTCAGGGGCCTCTCTGGGCACTACGGTTGTATGGTTTTGAGGGCTGTCCCTGATGCGATAAAAAGGGCAGAAAGCAGCTTCGGACGTGAATCCATGTCTGATAATAACTACCTGAGGTGCAAGCAGCCAGCTGACCCCGTGATCAGCAAGCACCTCCCAAGAGCCACCTCTGCTTGGGTGCTGGGGACGGAGGGGAGGGGTGAGTGCCTGCCTGCCACTTCACGACCTTGGCAGCCTTGCAGTTGCTTCTTAGAGCCTCGGTGTCCTCCCCTCACTCCGAAGTCAGGAGGGACACTGCCTGAGAAGGTCACAGATCAGGGCGATTGCTCTCGTGAGTAAGTCCAGTTTCTTGTCTGTGTCTAGTTTCCTGTTCTCTGCTCTTTGCCTGATGTTGCCTTTTCTCCCAGTGGTGGGGTTGAATGGAGGCCCTTACCTCTGTGACGCAATGATGTCAGCCATTTGTTCTCTTCTCCATCCTTCGTTCCAGGAGCATGTTTCCTTCCAGCCAGACTGGATCTGCTATGCTTTGGGGACTGTCTGAAACCAGAGCCTGATTATTTATTAAGTTGTCTTGCCTCGGTTTTCTATTGAGCTGTGTATAGATTTCTAAATGTGTTTAGTATTTCTGCACGTTTGGCCCTATTTACAAAAACCTCAGGAATAGGCACATACTCCCCCCCCCCCCGCCACTGCCTCTTCAAGCTTTTAGCTTATCCTTCTAAGGAGTAACATGGCTGGTGGTCAACCAACATCTAGGGAACTCTTACTGAATACATATTGTTTCCAGACCTGGCGGGGGGGGGGTGGGTTCTTGAAATCCGGTGCAATTAACACTTCTAGCAGCCCAAGAAGTTAGTGAAGAAATACCAGATTGATATGGTCAATACAATATTTTAAATCAATTTTCCCTAGTAAGTAAATTCTGGTAGATGGCTTATTCCAACATAGTAGCAAAACTTGGGTTTCTTACTATGGTTTTCGGGGGGGAGGGGGCTGTGAGTTAAGATGACAGAAACACTCTGAGCTGGGCACTACCCTCTCCTGGGCCATTGCTATGGCTTCATAGAACAGAAGCATTTCTAGTTGCTGTCACTCAACAGTTAGGAAGGCAGTACCTCTGCATAGGGAGCTGGGCACTCCTCTCTCCGAGGTCTCTGTGAACCACATATACCCTGCTAATGGCTAAGCTCCCTGCCATCTTGGCCCACCCTGTTTCCTCTGACGTCCCAGGGCTGGGTATGCATGGGGCAGACAGCAGATGCTCACTGAATACATATATCTTAAAGATGCTTGGTTTCACAAAGCGTGGAAACACACTCCTGCAATCTCTGAGAAAGAGATGGAGGATTGTGAATTTGAGGCCAGACTTGGCTACATAGTAAAACTCCTTATCTCCCCTATTTTCTTCTTTAATGCATTTCATAGTCATAAACTCAATGACGTTATCTTTTAAACTTGTTCAAACTTTGTGCCACTTCATAAGTTACCAAGCCGTGTAAGTCACATCTGCTAGGTAAGACAGTGTTTTCTCATGGGCTGTAAGAGAGTTTCCTGCAGGTTCCCAGGATTTCAGCCTTTATGTGTGGTTTAGTGAGAATGTGAATTGGTTCAGCCACCACAGAATACAGTATAAGGTTCCCAAAGAAATTAAAATAGAGCTACCACGTCACCCAGAGTCTCTTCTTGCTGCATACCCCAAGAAATGGAACTTCATATGGCACAGGCTCAGTCCTGTGTTCTCTGCGGCACGATAGCCAACCCTTGGGACGACTTAAATATCCATTGACAGGTTGTGTAGGACCTGTGTCGTTGCTGGCACAGGACCCCCAAGACCAAGTTCTCAGCACAAAGGAGATTTATTTTTCCCAGAGGAACAAAAGGCAGGGAATTAGAGACAATAACAGGAGGCAGAGGACAAGGGAGAAGGGGAGGGGAACAAAGAAGAGAAGGGGAAGAAGGAAGGAGGGAGGAGAGAGGGGAAGGATGGAGGAGGGATATTTGCCCTGGAGGGACAAAGGACCACCTCTGGATAGAAGAAACAGATGTGGTCCAGAGGCAAATGATCGTTTATAAAGGGAGAAGAGGAAACCTGGGGTAAGATGACTTGGTTTGTTTTGGTTGGGCATGTTAATTAAGGTTACCAAAAAGGGGACTTTTGACTGCCGGACTTCAGAACTTTGATAACTGGACCTTGGTGATCAGCCTCAGGAGGAAAAAGTGGCCAAATAAAGGAACAGACCTTAGTGACTAGCTTTAGGAATATAACCTATGGTTTACAAGGGAGAGAGGTAAGTGTGGAAGGGACAAGCCTGCCACCATGTGCTCCTATGCTCAGGTCTGCTAGAGACCATCACAGGCAAATCAGGAAAGAAATGTGATATATATATATATATATATATATATATATATATATATATATAAAGGAATATTGTTAAGCATTAAAATGGAGACATTAAAAGATGCTCAGTGGGTAAAGGCTGCCAAGCCCGGCATCCAGAGTCTAATTCTTGGAACCCGCATGGTGGAAGGAGAGAACTGACCCCAGGC
>NC_034609.1:33742013-33743946 GCF_900095145.1 Mus pahari
AGAAGAAGAAGAAGAAGAAGAAGAAGAAGAAGAAGAAGAAAAGAAGAAGAAGAAGAAGAATAAGAATAGGTAGATAGCAAAATTATAAAGCCGAAAGGTAACCTTTCTCTCCTGGAATTCTATCGAGAAGCGTGTTCAGCAGTTTCTTGGGAACCCTGGCTAACTCTGATTTACTGTTTGTTCATTTACTAACTTCACATGATTCTCTTTGGTCCTTGAGATGAGAGAAATACATTTAGTTTACCTTTATCTTCTCCTTCCTTCTTCTTTCCTTTATGGAGTTATAATTTACATACAGTAAAATTCACCCTGGCTCTGTGCATTGACAAGGATCACCCCTACCCAAATCAAGATATAGAAAGTCCCCATCACCCTGTAAAGTTCCTTTATGCCCTCCTTTGCCGGCTGTATTTATTTCATGAGTTTTATTTACAGCTTTAAATTGTATAGTAAGCCTAGTGGGTTTGTTGCCTGGACCTTATAATGTCTCTTGGCATGTAAGGATACTGGCATACCTAACCTTCCCAACAATATTCTGCCACCCTCCCCCTCTGCCTTCTGTGGGTTTCCCCAGTTCTTTAATAAGCTCATTACTGATAACCAGAGTTAAACCTGCTATTTACATAGATATCATCACTCCAAGAAGATATGTCCCTAAGGCCTACGCCAAGGAGTCCCCTCCTTAATAACCATCAATAGCTGCGCTGCCTACCTCTGCTGTTTCATCTGTAGGTTGCACAGGGTAGCGTGGATGGGAGGATGAATGATGAGTCCACAGTCACCCAAGTCCCATCAACTGCCCAAACCCCACCGTTCTCCCACACCCGTGAAGCCACATCTCTCAGCCAGCCTGGGGGGCTGCGAACAGAGACCGTGCTAGCCCCCCCTTCAACACACCTATCATTGTCCATGTCATGGGAATGCTCTTCCTGCTTCCCCATATAGAATCTTAACATCTCTGTATTCATCCCTAAGCAAAATGGTCTTGGCTTCCTGGATTTTTGAAAGTTCTATGTGGGAACCATGCTGTGCATAGCCTATGCCGCAAGTGCAGAGAACATAAAGCTGTTCAATAAATATTCGATGACAGAGCAAAATGAGTGAAACAAAAGTACACCCAAATGGGCGACTACGTTTGGTTTGACTGGGTGTTCTTCTTGCACATGGAGGTGGGATTCTCACCTCAGCCCCAGGATGAATGCAGAATGGACGAGTTTAGGAGAGGAATATATTACCTTCCCATGCTGCAGACCAGCATCCAGGACACCAGACGCCTTGGGGGGCGGGGGCGGGAAATGTTTGGTGGGGTGGCAGTGTTCAGACACAGCCTGGAAGCGTGCCAGTGGCCCCCATGCCACAGGTGGTGGGACCTCCTCCAGCTCCGCAGGGACACTGTGCTGGGCCTAATTCCAGGGGGCCGGCTGCTCTCCAGGAGGTTCCCAAACAATACACCACGAGCCCTATTCATCCATTGTTTCCTTTGTGCTTTCAAATTCTCCCCACAGATCTCTTATCCTGGGTAGCCTGAAATGTAATGTTTTCTCCATCTGTGTGTCAGTCTTCTTTATTTTGTTAGTTATTTATTAAAAGACTCAGTTGCCAAGGAGGGGCTCTGTACATGTGGTGATTCCATATTATCATTCCTGTAAGTTCCCTGCAATTCTGTGTCCTTTGGAGGGCTGTTGATGATTGCTGGCTATTATCATCAGCCAGCTGGCAAAACCCCCGGTCCTACCTCACTAAGGAACGCTTGTTAAGTGAGTAGAAAAGTTCCTTCCTGGCTTTCTTTCTTCTTCTTTGCATTGGCTTTAAGATACTGTAGCAGATGCCGGGTGTTGTGGCACACGCCTTTAATCCCAGCACTCGGGAGGCAGAGGCAGGCGGATTTCTGAGTTCGAGGCCAGCCTGGTCTACAAAGTGAGTTCCAGGACAG